>NW_026645042.1:0-35402 GCF_030020395.1 Manis pentadactyla
CTAAGAAGGAATCCGGAAAATCCGTTTTATGCTCCCCAGCACGCGGCGCTTTTGATTAAACTTCAAGTTTTCAGACATTTACCCTTTTTTTGATCCAGGTATAATTTTAAAACAGTTATGTTTTATTCAGCGTGGAAGACCTACCTTTGTCAGAAAATGGAACAGATTATTTTGGTGTCAAAATTCCCCTCACAAATGTCATTGTTCACATTTTTGCTTCTGCATTAATGAAAGAAGAATTTCAATAGGCGTTTCCTGTATTGCGAGATCTATTCTGACTGCAGGATTTCAAAGAACGAGAAATGGATTGTTAGGGAAATCTGAAGCTTGTATTAAAAGTTCAATTCGCTGAGCAGTCAAAAGAACTGTGGGCGAGGAAAACAAAGAATATTTTACTCAACCAACTTTTCCATAAAAAAAGTCACGCAATTTACAACATTTGATTCCTTTGCCTCTTTGTCATTCAGAAATAATACATCAAAACGAGTTTTTTCGTTCTCTCTTAATTTCGCAGGCATAGAGAGTAGTTGGTTCCTGCAAATAATCTTTCCTAAGATTTAAAAGAAATCGATAAAGAGAAAAATGATGAGTATGGAGAGAGACATGGTGTCAGTTCAAGCCTTTGATAAAAATTAAAATCCTCCTTTCTACAGTAAGTAGTGTAAATCGTTAGCAATAACACTTTCATTTTTATAAATACTATAGTGAGAGAGAGAGTAAAATAGTGGTTTATGGAAACACATACACTAGCATGAAGCTAGTGTATTCTAGGACTAAGCCTGCTTAGTGCGTAGGTAATCATCGAGAGCTGGTATCTCTCCGGAAGAAACTCAAAACGAATACACTGCTCCGTGACCTTCTTTCGAGTCCCAAGTAGCATCTCCAGCCATAGGAGTAGCGTCCTAGCAAAATAAAACTTCTAAAACAATTTTTAAATTACTTTATACTTCTTTTTTGGAGAAAACGCCTTCTTTGTGAATGTTCGGAAAAATGTTTAAATACCTCTTTTTCCTTAAAAGAATCTTAGAGTGGCATGCAGCCTGAAGCTCTCTGGGCACTTGTGCAGCGAGACGCAGCAGTCCCCACTCCCCTTTAATCTTTGGCGCCGGGCTCGGAATCATGGCATTTGACAACCTCACACAATGGGTGCCATGGATACAAGCACTGCTCTTGCTCCCGTCATGGATGACTGTTACGAACGAAATTCCAAGCGCCGTGCTTTTTCCGACACACTTTGAATGTATTGTCTACTTTTCACTTCATAATCATTTAACAAGGAATGTCGGTTATACTGTCCCTTTATTACCATTGAGGAAATCACTCGCCATGGTGAGGTGAAATCATTTCCTGAAGTGCCCTGGCATTAAGGGACAGAAGTGTGTGATGTGAACGCACCACTCTCAATCTCTGAAACCTGTGGTCTTAGCCACTACATGCCCTTCAGTGCGATTAAAAAGGCATTTTTATACTTGATACCGATCACAATCTTCAGGCATGAACGCATAGTCGAAATGACGTTATGGAAGTCTTATGGAAAAAGCCAATGCATATACCCAGGGTCTACAGGGCAAAAAATGATCTATACTAAATCTTCTCAGAAATTCTCATCTTAAATAGGAATTCTGAGGGGAGAAGTTTCGCTGAGATATCAAATGTAGTTAGTAGGAACAGCAGCTGTACTGACTGCGTTTTTACACCCTAAAACACTAAGAAGGAATCCGGAAAATCCGTTTTATGCTCCCCAGCACGCGGCGCTTTTGATTAAACTTCAAGTTTTCAGACATTTACCCTTTTTTTGATCCAGGTATAATTTTAAAACAGTTATGTTTTATTCAGCGTGGAAGACCTACCTTTGTCAGAAAAGGAACAGATTATTTTGGTGTCAAAATTCCCCTCACAAATGTCATTGTTCACATTTTTGCTTCTGCATTAATGAAAGAAGAATTTCAATAGGCGTTTCCTGTATTGCGAGATCTATTCTGACTGCAGGATTTCAAAGAACGAGAAATGGATTGTTAGGGAAATCTGAAGCTTGTATTAAAAGTTCAATTCGCTGAGCAGTCAAAAGAACTGTGGGCGAGGAAAACAAAGAATATTTTACTCAACCAACTTTTCCATAAAAAAAGTCACGCAATTTACAACATTTGATTCCTTTGCCTCTTTGTCATTCAGAAATAATACATCAAAACGAGTTTTTTCGTTCTCTCTTAATTTCGCAGGCATAGAGAGTAGTTGGTTCCTGCAAATAATCTTTCCTAAGATTTAAAAGAAATCGATAAAGAGAAAAATGATGAGTATGGAGAGAGACATGGTGTCAGTTCAAGCCTTTGATAAAAATTAAAATCCTCCTTTCTACAGTAAGTAGTGTAAATCGTTAGCAATAACACTTTCATTTTTATAAATACTATAGTGAGAGAGAGAGTAAAATAGTGGTTTATGGAAACACATACACTAGCATGAAGCTAGTGTATTCTAGGACTAAGCCTGCTTAGTGCGTAGGTAATCATCGAGAGCTGGTATCTCTCCGGAAGAAACTCAAAACGAATACACTGCTCCGTGACCTTCTTTCGAGTCCCAAGTAGCATCTCCAGCCATAGGAGTAGCGTCCTAGCAAAATAAAACTTCTAAAACAATTTTTAAATTACTTTATACTTCTTTTTTGGAGAAAACGCCTTCTTTGTGAATGTTCGGAAAAATGTTTAAATACCTCTTTTTCCTTAAAAGAATCTTAGAGTGGCATGCAGCCTGAAGCTCTCTGGGCACTTGTGCAGCGAGACGCAGCAGTCCCCACTCCCCTTTAATCTTTGGCGCCGGGCTCGGAATCATGGCATTTGACAACCTCACACAATGGGTGCCATGGATACAAGCACTGCTCTTGCTCCCGTCATGGATGACTGTTACGAACGAAATTCCAAGCGCCGTGCTTTTTCCGACACACTTTGAATGTATTGTCTACTTTTCACTTCATAATCATTTAACAAGGAATGTCGGTTATACTGTCCCTTTATTACCATTGAGGAAATCACTCGCCATGGTGAGGTGAAATCATTTCCTGAAGTGCCCTGGCATTAAGGGACAGAAGTGTGTGATGTGAACGCACCACTCTCAATCTCTGAAACCTGTGGTCTTAGCCACTACATGCCCTTCAGTGCGATTAAAAAGGCATTTTTATACTTGATACCGATCACAATCTTCAGGCATGAACGCATAGTCGAAATGACGTTATGGAAGTCTTATGGAAAAAGCCAATGCATATACCCAGGGTCTACAGGGCAAAAAATGATCTATACTAAATCTTCTCAGAAATTCTCATCTTAAATAGGAATTCTGAGGGGAGAAGTTTCGCTGAGATATCAAATGTAGTTAGTAGGAACAGCAGCTGTACTGACTGCGTTTTTACACCCTAAAACACTAAGAAGGAATCCGGAAAATCCGTTTTATGCTCCCCAGCACGCGGCGCTTTTGATTAAACTTCAAGTTTTCAGACATTTACCCTTTTTTTGATCCAGGTATAATTTTAAAACAGTTATGTTTTATTCAGCGTGGAAGACCTACCTTTGTCAGAAAAGGAACAGATTATTTTGGTGTCAAAATTCCCCTCACAAATGTCATTGTTCACATTTTTGCTTCTGCATTAATGAAAGAAGAATTTCAATAGGCGTTTCCTGTATTGCGAGATCTATTCTGACTGCAGGATTTCAAAGAACGAGAAATGGATTGTTAGGGAAATCTGAAGCTTGTATTAAAAGTTCAATTCGCTGAGCAGTCAAAAGAACTGTGGGCGAGGAAAACAAAGAATATTTTACTCAACCAACTTTTCCATAAAAAAAGTCACGCAATTTACAACATTTGATTCCTTTGCCTCTTTGTCATTCAGAAATAATACATCAAAACGAGTTTTTTCGTTCTCTCTTAATTTCGCAGGCATAGAGAGTAGTTGGTTCCTGCAAATAATCTTTCCTAAGATTTAAAAGAAATCGATAAAGAGAAAAATGATGAGTATGGAGAGAGACATGGTGTCAGTTCAAGCCTTTGATAAAAATTAAAATCCTCCTTTCTACAGTAAGTAGTGTAAATCGTTAGCAATAACACTTTCATTTTTATAAATACTATAGTGAGAGAGAGAGTAAAATAGTGGTTTATGGAAACACATACACTAGCATGAAGCTAGTGTATTCTAGGACTAAGCCTGCTTAGTGCGTAGGTAATCATCGAGAGCTGGTATCTCTCCGGAAGAAACTCAAAACGAATACACTGCTCCGTGACCTTCTTTCGAGTCCCAAGTAGCATCTCCAGCCATAGGAGTAGCGTCCTAGCAAAATAAAACTTCTAAAACAATTTTTAAATTACTTTATACTTCTTTTTTGGAGAAAACGCCTTCTTTGTGAATGTTCGGAAAAATGTTTAAATACCTCTTTTTCCTTAAAAGAATCTTAGAGTGGCATGCAGCCTGAAGCTCTCTGGGCACTTGTGCAGCGAGACGCAGCAGTCCCCACTCCCCTTTAATCTTTGGCGCCGGGCTCGGAATCATGGCATTTGACAACCTCACACAATGGGTGCCATGGATACAAGCACTGCTCTTGCTCCCGTCATGGATGACTGTTACGAACGAAATTCCAAGCGCCGTGCTTTTTCCGACACACTTTGAATGTATTGTCTACTTTTCACTTCATAATCATTTAACAAGGAATGTCGGTTATACTGTCCCTTTATTACCATTGAGGAAATCACTCGCCATGGTGAGGTGAAATCATTTCCTGAAGTGCCCTGGCATTAAGGGACAGAAGTGTGTGATGTGAACGCACCACTCTCAATCTCTGAAACCTGTGGTCTTAGCCACTACATGCCCTTCAGTGCGATTAAAAAGGCATTTTTATACTTGATACCGATCACAATCTTCAGGCATGAACGCATAGTCGAAATGACGTTATGGAAGTCTTATGGAAAAAGCCAATGCATATACCCAGGGTCTACAGGGCAAAAAATGATCTATACTAAATCTTCTCAGAAATTCTCATCTTAAATAGGAATTCTGAGGGGAGAAGTTTCGCTGAGATATCAAATGTAGTTAGTAGGAACAGCAGCTGTACTGACTGCGTTTTTACACCCTAAAACACTAAGAAGGAATCCGGAAAATCCGTTTTATGCTCCCCAGCACGCGGCGCTTTTGATTAAACTTCAAGTTTTCAGACATTTACCCTTTTTTTGATCCAGGTATAATTTTAAAACAGTTATGTTTTATTCAGCGTGGAAGACCTACCTTTGTCAGAAAAGGAACAGATTATTTTGGTGTCAAAATTCCCCTCACAAATGTCATTGTTCACATTTTTGCTTCTGCATTAATGAAAGAAGAATTTCAATAGGCGTTTCCTGTATTGCGAGATCTATTCTGACTGCAGGATTTCAAAGAACGAGAAATGGATTGTTAGGGAAATCTGAAGCTTGTATTAAAAGTTCAATTCGCTGAGCAGTCAAAAGAACTGTGGGCGAGGAAAACAAAGAATATTTTACTCAACCAACTTTTCCATAAAAAAAGTCACGCAATTTACAACATTTGATTCCTTTGCCTCTTTGTCATTCAGAAATAATACATCAAAACGAGTTTTTTCGTTCTCTCTTAATTTCGCAGGCATAGAGAGTAGTTGGTTCCTGCAAATAATCTTTCCTAAGATTTAAAAGAAATCGATAAAGAGAAAAATGATGAGTATGGAGAGAGACATGGTGTCAGTTCAAGCCTTTGATAAAAATTAAAATCCTCCTTTCTACAGTAAGTAGTGTAAATCGTTAGCAATAACACTTTCATTTTTATAAATACTATAGTGAGAGAGAGAGTAAAATAGTGGTTTATGGAAACACATACACTAGCATGAAGCTAGTGTATTCTAGGACTAAGCCTGCTTAGTGCGTAGGTAATCATCGAGAGCTGGTATCTCTCCGGAAGAAACTCAAAACGAATACACTGCTCCGTGACCTTCTTTCGAGTCCCAAGTAGCATCTCCAGCCATAGGAGTAGCGTCCTAGCAAAATAAAACTTCTAAAACAATTTTTAAATTACTTTATACTTCTTTTTTGGAGAAAACGCCTTCTTTGTGAATGTTCGGAAAAATGTTTAAATACCTCTTTTTCCTTAAAAGAATCTTAGAGTGGCATGCAGCCTGAAGCTCTCTGGGCACTTGTGCAGCGAGACGCAGCAGTCCCCACTCCCCTTTAATCTTTGGCGCCGGGCTCGGAATCATGGCATTTGACAACCTCACACAATGGGTGCCATGGATACAAGCACTGCTCTTGCTCCCGTCATGGATGACTGTTACGAACGAAATTCCAAGCGCCGTGCTTTTTCCGACACACTTTGAATGTATTGTCTACTTTTCACTTCATAATCATTTAACAAGGAATGTCGGTTATACTGTCCCTTTATTACCATTGAGGAAATCACTCGCCATGGTGAGGTGAAATCATTTCCTGAAGTGCCCTGGCATTAAGGGACAGAAGTGTGTGATGTGAACGCACCACTCTCAATCTCTGAAACCTGTGGTCTTAGCCACTACATGCCCTTCAGTGCGATTAAAAAGGCATTTTTATACTTGATACCGATCACAATCTTCAGGCATGAACGCATAGTCGAAATGACGTTATGGAAGTCTTATGGAAAAAGCCAATGCATATACCCAGGGTCTACAGGGCAAAAAATGATCTATACTAAATCTTCTCAGAAATTCTCATCTTAAATAGGAATTCTGAGGGGAGAAGTTTCGCTGAGATATCAAATGTAGTTAGTAGGAACAGCAGCTGTACTGACTGCGTTTTTACACCCTAAAACACTAAGAAGGAATCCGGAAAATCCGTTTTATGCTCCCCAGCACGCGGCGCTTTTGATTAAACTTCAAGTTTTCAGACATTTACCCTTTTTTTGATCCAGGTATAATTTTAAAACAGTTATGTTTTATTCAGCGTGGAAGACCTACCTTTGTCAGAAAAGGAACAGATTATTTTGGTGTCAAAATTCCCCTCACAAATGTCATTGTTCACATTTTTGCTTCTGCATTAATGAAAGAAGAATTTCAATAGGCGTTTCCTGTATTGCGAGATCTATTCTGACTGCAGGATTTCAAAGAACGAGAAATGGATTGTTAGGGAAATCTGAAGCTTGTATTAAAAGTTCAATTCGCTGAGCAGTCAAAAGAACTGTGGGCGAGGAAAACAAAGAATATTTTACTCAACCAACTTTTCCATAAAAAAAGTCACGCAATTTACAACATTTGATTCCTT
This sequence comes from Manis pentadactyla, assembly GCF_030020395.1. NCBI lineage: Eukaryota > Metazoa > Chordata > Mammalia > Pholidota > Manidae > Manis > Manis pentadactyla. Next base: position 7,270 of record NW_026645042.1, read on the forward strand.
TGCCTCTTTGTCATTCAGAAATAATACATCAAAACGAGTTTTTTCGTTCTCTCTTAATTTCGCAGGCATAGAGAGTAGTTGGTTCCTGCAAATAATCTTTCCTAAGATTTAAAAGAAATCGATAAAGAGAAAAATGATGAGTATGGAGAGAGACATGGTGTCAGTTCAAGCCTTTGATAAAAATTAAAATCCTCCTTTCTACAGTAAGTAGTGTAAATCGTTAGCAATAACACTTTCATTTTTATAAATACTATAGTGAGAGAGAGAGTAAAATAGTGGTTTATGGAAACACATACACTAGCATGAAGCTAGTGTATTCTAGGACTAAGCCTGCTTAGTGCGTAGGTAATCATCGAGAGCTGGTATCTCTCCGGAAGAAACTCAAAACGAATACACTGCTCCGTGACCTTCTTTCGAGTCCCAAGTAGCATCTCCAGCCATAGGAGTAGCGTCCTAGCAAAATAAAACTTCTAAAACAATTTTTAAATTACTTTATACTTCTTTTTTGGAGAAAACGCCTTCTTTGTGAATGTTCGGAAAAATGTTTAAATACCTCTTTTTCCTTAAAAGAATCTTAGAGTGGCATGCAGCCTGAAGCTCTCTGGGCACTTGTGCAGCGAGACGCAGCAGTCCCCACTCCCCTTTAATCTTTGGCGCCGGGCTCGGAATCATGGCATTTGACAACCTCACACAATGGGTGCCATGGATACAAGCACTGCTCTTGCTCCCGTCATGGATGACTGTTACGAACGAAATTCCAAGCGCCGTGCTTTTTCCGACACACTTTGAATGTATTGTCTACTTTTCACTTCATAATCATTTAACAAGGAATGTCGGTTATACTGTCCCTTTATTACCATTGAGGAAATCACTCGCCATGGTGAGGTGAAATCATTTCCTGAAGTGCCCTGGCATTAAGGGACAGAAGTGTGTGATGTGAACGCACCACTCTCAATCTCTGAAACCTGTGGTCTTAGCCACTACATGCCCTTCAGTGCGATTAAAAAGGCATTTTTATACTTGATACCGATCACAATCTTCAGGCATGAACGCATAGTCGAAATGACGTTATGGAAGTCTTATGGAAAAAGCCAATGCATATACCCAGGGTCTACAGGGCAAAAAATGATCTATACTAAATCTTCTCAGAAATTCTCATCTTAAATAGGAATTCTGAGGGGAGAAGTTTCGCTGAGATATCAAATGTAGTTAGTAGGAACAGCAGCTGTACTGACTGCGTTTTTACACCCTAAAACACTAAGAAGGAATCCGGAAAATCCGTTTTATGCTCCCCAGCACGCGGCGCTTTTGATTAAACTTCAAGTTTTCAGACATTTACCCTTTTTTTGATCCAGGTATAATTTTAAAACAGTTATGTTTTATTCAGCGTGGAAGACCTACCTTTGTCAGAAAAGGAACAGATTATTTTGGTGTCAAAATTCCCCTCACAAATGTCATTGTTCACATTTTTGCTTCTGCATTAATGAAAGAAGAATTTCAATAGGCGTTTCCTGTATTGCGAGATCTATTCTGACTGCAGGATTTCAAAGAACGAGAAATGGATTGTTAGGGAAATCTGAAGCTTGTATTAAAAGTTCAATTCGCTGAGCAGTCAAAAGAACTGTGGGCGAGGAAAACAAAGAATATTTTACTCAACCAACTTTTCCATAAAAAAAGTCACGCAATTTACAACATTTGATTCCTTTGCCTCTTTGTCATTCAGAAATAATACATCAAAACGAGTTTTTTCGTTCTCTCTTAATTTCGCAGGCATAGAGAGTAGTTGGTTCCTGCAAATAATCTTTCCTAAGATTTAAAAGAAATCGATAAAGAGAAAAATGATGAGTATGGAGAGAGACATGGTGTCAGTTCAAGCCTTTGATAAAAATTAAAATCCTCCTTTCTACAGTAAGTAGTGTAAATCGTTAGCAATAACACTTTCATTTTTATAAATACTATAGTGAGAGAGAGAGTAAAATAGTGGTTTATGGAAACACATACACTAGCATGAAGCTAGTGTATTCTAGGACTAAGCCTGCTTAGTGCGTAGGTAATCATCGAGAGCTGGTATCTCTCCGGAAGAAACTCAAAACGAATACACTGCTCCGTGACCTTCTTTCGAGTCCCAAGTAGCATCTCCAGCCATAGGAGTAGCGTCCTAGCAAAATAAAACTTCTAAAACAATTTTTAAATTACTTTATACTTCTTTTTTGGAGAAAACGCCTTCTTTGTGAATGTTCGGAAAAATGTTTAAATACCTCTTTTTCCTTAAAAGAATCTTAGAGTGGCATGCAGCCTGAAGCTCTCTGGGCACTTGTGCAGCGAGACGCAGCAGTCCCCACTCCCCTTTAATCTTTGGCGCCGGGCTCGGAATCATGGCATTTGACAACCTCACACAATGGGTGCCATGGATACAAGCACTGCTCTTGCTCCCGTCATGGATGACTGTTACGAACGAAATTCCAAGCGCCGTGCTTTTTCCGACACACTTTGAATGTATTGTCTACTTTTCACTTCATAATCATTTAACAAGGAATGTCGGTTATACTGTCCCTTTATTACCATTGAGGAAATCACTCGCCATGGTGAGGTGAAATCATTTCCTGAAGTGCCCTGGCATTAAGGGACAGAAGTGTGTGATGTGAACGCACCACTCTCAATCTCTGAAACCTGTGGTCTTAGCCACTACATGCCCTTCAGTGCGATTAAAAAGGCATTTTTATACTTGATACCGATCACAATCTTCAGGCATGAACGCATAGTCGAAATGACGTTATGGAAGTCTTATGGAAAAAGCCAATGCATATACCCAGGGTCTACAGGGCAAAAAATGATCTATACTAAATCTTCTCAGAAATTCTCATCTTAAATAGGAATTCTGAGGGGAGAAGTTTCGCTGAGATATCAAATGTAGTTAGTAGGAACAGCAGCTGTACTGACTGCGTTTTTACACCCTAAAACACTAAGAAGGAATCCGGAAAATCCGTTTTATGCTCCCCAGCACGCGGCGCTTTTGATTAAACTTCAAGTTTTCAGACATTTACCCTTTTTTTGATCCAGGTATAATTTTAAAACAGTTATGTTTTATTCAGCGTGGAAGACCTACCTTTGTCAGAAAAGGAACAGATTATTTTGGTGTCAAAATTCCCCTCACAAATGTCATTGTTCACATTTTTGCTTCTGCATTAATGAAAGAAGAATTTCAATAGGCGTTTCCTGTATTGCGAGATCTATTCTGACTGCAGGATTTCAAAGAACGAGAAATGGATTGTTAGGGAAATCTGAAGCTTGTATTAAAAGTTCAATTCGCTGAGCAGTCAAAAGAACTGTGGGCGAGGAAAACAAAGAATATTTTACTCAACCAACTTTTCCATAAAAAAAGTCACGCAATTTACAACATTTGATTCCTTTGCCTCTTTGTCATTCAGAAATAATACATCAAAACGAGTTTTTTCGTTCTCTCTTAATTTCGCAGGCATAGAGAGTAGTTGGTTCCTGCAAATAATCTTTCCTAAGATTTAAAAGAAATCGATAAAGAGAAAAATGATGAGTATGGAGAGAGACATGGTGTCAGTTCAAGCCTTTGATAAAAATTAAAATCCTCCTTTCTACAGTAAGTAGTGTAAATCGTTAGCAATAACACTTTCATTTTTATAAATACTATAGTGAGAGAGAGAGTAAAATAGTGGTTTATGGAAACACATACACTAGCATGAAGCTAGTGTATTCTAGGACTAAGCCTGCTTAGTGCGTAGGTAATCATCGAGAGCTGGTATCTCTCCGGAAGAAACTCAAAACGAATACACTGCTCCGTGACCTTCTTTCGAGTCCCAAGTAGCATCTCCAGCCATAGGAGTAGCGTCCTAGCAAAATAAAACTTCTAAAACAATTTTTAAATTACTTTATACTTCTTTTTTGGAGAAAACGCCTTCTTTGTGAATGTTCGGAAAAATGTTTAAATACCTCTTTTTCCTTAAAAGAATCTTAGAGTGGCATGCAGCCTGAAGCTCTCTGGGCACTTGTGCAGCGAGACGCAGCAGTCCCCACTCCCCTTTAATCTTTGGCGCCGGGCTCGGAATCATGGCATTTGACAACCTCACACAATGGGTGCCATGGATACAAGCACTGCTCTTGCTCCCGTCATGGATGACTGTTACGAACGAAATTCCAAGCGCCGTGCTTTTTCCGACACACTTTGAATGTATTGTCTACTTTTCACTTCATAATCATTTAACAAGGAATGTCGGTTATACTGTCCCTTTATTACCATTGAGGAAATCACTCGCCATGGTGAGGTGAAATCATTTCCTGAAGTGCCCTGGCATTAAGGGACAGAAGTGTGTGATGTGAACGCACCACTCTCAATCTCTGAAACCTGTGGTCTTAGCCACTACATGCCCTTCAGTGCGATTAAAAAGGCATTTTTATACTTGATACCGATCACAATCTTCAGGCATGAACGCATAGTCGAAATGACGTTATGGAAGTCTTATGGAAAAAGCCAATGCATATACCCAGGGTCTACAGGGCAAAAAATGATCTATACTAAATCTTCTCAGAAATTCTCATCTTAAATAGGAATTCTGAGGGGAGAAGTTTCGCTGAGATATCAAATGTAGTTAGTAGGAACAGCAGCTGTACTGACTGCGTTTTTACACCCTAAAACACTAAGAAGGAATCCGGAAAATCCGTTTTATGCTCCCCAGCACGCGGCGCTTTTGATTAAACTTCAAGTTTTCAGACATTTACCCTTTTTTTGATCCAGGTATAATTTTAAAACAGTTATGTTTTATTCAGCGTGGAAGACCTACCTTTGTCAGAAAAGGAACAGATTATTTTGGTGTCAAAATTCCCCTCACAAATGTCATTGTTCACATTTTTGCTTCTGCATTAATGAAAGAAGAATTTCAATAGGCGTTTCCTGTATTGCGAGATCTATTCTGACTGCAGGATTTCAAAGAACGAGAAATGGATTGTTAGGGAAATCTGAAGCTTGTATTAAAAGTTCAATTCGCTGAGCAGTCAAAAGAACTGTGGGCGAGGAAAACAAAGAATATTTTACTCAACCAACTTTTCCATAAAAAAAGTCACGCAATTTACAACATTTGATTCCTTTGCCTCTTTGTCATTCAGAAATAATACATCAAAACGAGTTTTTTCGTTCTCTCTTAATTTCGCAGGCATAGAGAGTAGTTGGTTCCTGCAAATAATCTTTCCTAAGATTTAAAAGAAATCGATAAAGAGAAAAATGATGAGTATGGAGAGAGACATGGTGTCAGTTCAAGCCTTTGATAAAAATTAAAATCCTCCTTTCTACAGTAAGTAGTGTAAATCGTTAGCAATAACACTTTCATTTTTATAAATACTATAGTGAGAGAGAGAGTAAAATAGTGGTTTATGGAAACACATACACTAGCATGAAGCTAGTGTATTCTAGGACTAAGCCTGCTTAGTGCGTAGGTAATCATCGAGAGCTGGTATCTCTCCGGAAGAAACTCAAAACGAATACACTGCTCCGTGACCTTCTTTCGAGTCCCAAGTAGCATCTCCAGCCATAGGAGTAGCGTCCTAGCAAAATAAAACTTCTAAAACAATTTTTAAATTACTTTATACTTCTTTTTTGGAGAAAACGCCTTCTTTGTGAATGTTCGGAAAAATGTTTAAATACCTCTTTTTCCTTAAAAGAATCTTAGAGTGGCATGCAGCCTGAAGCTCTCTGGGCACTTGTGCAGCGAGACGCAGCAGTCCCCACTCCCCTTTAATCTTTGGCGCCGGGCTCGGAATCATGGCATTTGACAACCTCACACAATGGGTGCCATGGATACAAGCACTGCTCTTGCTCCCGTCATGGATGACTGTTACGAACGAAATTCCAAGCGCCGTGCTTTTTCCGACACACTTTGAATGTATTGTCTACTTTTCACTTCATAATCATTTAACAAGGAATGTCGGTTATACTGTCCCTTTATTACCATTGAGGAAATCACTCGCCATGGTGAGGTGAAATCATTTCCTGAAGTGCCCTGGCATTAAGGGACAGAAGTGTGTGATGTGAACGCACCACTCTCAATCTCTGAAACCTGTGGTCTTAGCCACTACATGCCCTTCAGTGCGATTAAAAAGGCATTTTTATACTTGATACCGATCACAATCTTCAGGCATGAACGCATAGTCGAAATGACGTTATGGAAGTCTTATGGAAAAAGCCAATGCATATACCCAGGGTCTACAGGGCAAAAAATGATCTATACTAAATCTTCTCAGAAATTCTCATCTTAAATAGGAATTCTGAGGGGAGAAGTTTCGCTGAGATATCAAATGTAGTTAGTAGGAACAGCAGCTGTACTGACTGCGTTTTTACACCCTAAAACACTAAGAAGGAATCCGGAAAATCCGTTTTATGCTCCCCAGCACGCGGCGCTTTTGATTAAACTTCAAGTTTTCAGACATTTACCCTTTTTTTGATCCAGGTATAATTTTAAAACAGTTATGTTTTATTCAGCGTGGAAGACCTACCTTTGTCAGAAAAGGAACAGATTATTTTGGTGTCAAAATTCCCCTCACAAATGTCATTGTTCACATTTTTGCTTCTGCATTAATGAAAGAAGAATTTCAATAGGCGTTTCCTGTATTGCGAGATCTATTCTGACTGCAGGATTTCAAAGAACGAGAAATGGATTGTTAGGGAAATCTGAAGCTTGTATTAAAAGTTCAATTCGCTGAGCAGTCAAAAGAACTGTGGGCGAGGAAAACAAAGAATATTTTACTCAACCAACTTTTCCATAAAAAAAGTCACGCAATTTACAACATTTGATTCCTTTGCCTCTTTGTCATTCAGAAATAATACATCAAAACGAGTTTTTTCGTTCTCTCTTAATTTCGCAGGCATAGAGAGTAGTTGGTTCCTGCAAATAATCTTTCCTAAGATTTAAAAGAAATCGATAAAGAGAAAAATGATGAGTATGGAGAGAGACATGGTGTCAGTTCAAGCCTTTGATAAAAATTAAAATCCTCCTTTCTACAGTAAGTAGTGTAAATCGTTAGCAATAACACTTTCATTTTTATAAATACTATAGTGAGAGAGAGAGTAAAATAGTGGTTTATGGAAACACATACACTAGCATGAAGCTAGTGTATTCTAGGACTAAGCCTGCTTAGTGCGTAGGTAATCATCGAGAGCTGGTATCTCTCCGGAAGAAACTCAAAACGAATACACTGCTCCGTGACCTTCTTTCGAGTCCCAAGTAGCATCTCCAGCCATAGGAGTAGCGTCCTAGCAAAATAAAACTTCTAAAACAATTTTTAAATTACTTTATACTTCTTTTTTGGAGAAAACGCCTTCTTTGTGAATGTTCGGAAAAATGTTTAAATACCTCTTTTTCCTTAAAAGAATCTTAGAGTGGCATGCAGCCTGAAGCTCTCTGGGCACTTGTGCAGCGAGACGCAGCAGTCCCCACTCCCCTTTAATCTTTGGCGCCGGGCTCGGAATCATGGCATTTGACAACCTCACACAATGGGTGCCATGGATACAAGCACTGCTCTTGCTCCCGTCATGGATGACTGTTACGAACGAAATTCCAAGCGCCGTGCTTTTTCCGACACACTTTGAATGTATTGTCTACTTTTCACTTCATAATCATTTAACAAGGAATGTCGGTTATACTGTCCCTTTATTACCATTGAGGAAATCACTCGCCATGGTGAGGTGAAATCATTTCCTGAAGTGCCCTGGCATTAAGGGACAGAAGTGTGTGATGTGAACGCACCACTCTCAATCTCTGAAACCTGTGGTCTTAGCCACTACATGCCCTTCAGTGCGATTAAAAAGGCATTCTTATACTTGATACCGATCACAATCTTCAGGCATGAACGCATAGTCGAAATGACGTTATGGAAGTCTTATGGAAAAAGCCAATGCATATACCCAGGGTCTACAGGGCAAAAAATGATCTATACTAAATCTTCTCAGAAATTCTCATCTTAAATAGGAATTCTGAGGGGAGAAGTTTCGCTGAGATATCAAATGTAGTTAGTAGGAACAGCAGCTGTACTGACTGCGTTTTTACACCCTAAAACACTAAGAAGGAATCCGGAAAATCCGTTTTATGCTCCCCAGCACGCGGCGCTTTTGATTAAACTTCAAGTTTTCAGACATTTACCCTTTTTTTGATCCAGGTATAATTTTAAAACAGTTATGTTTTATTCAGCGTGGAAGACCTACCTTTGTCAGAAAAGGAACAGATTATTTTGGTGTCAAAATTCCCCTCACAAATGTCATTGTTCACATTTTTGCTTCTGCATTAATGAAAGAAGAATTTCAATAGGCGTTTCCTGTATTGCGAGATCTATTCTGACTGCAGGATTTCAAAGAACGAGAAATGGATTGTTAGGGAAATCTGAAGCTTGTATTAAAAGTTCAATTCGCTGAGCAGTCAAAAGAACTGTGGGCGAGGAAAACAAAGAATATTTTACTCAACCAACTTTTCCATAAAAAAAGTCACGCAATTTACAACATTTGATTCCTTTGCCTCTTTGTCATTCAGAAATAATACATCAAAACGAGTTTTTTCGTTCTCTCTTAATTTCGCAGGCATAGAGAGTAGTTGGTTCCTGCAAATAATCTTTCCTAAGATTTAAAAGAAATCGATAAAGAGAAAAATGATGAGTATGGAGAGAGACATGGTGTCAGTTCAAGCCTTTGATAAAAATTAAAATCCTCCTTTCTACAGTAAGTAGTGTAAATCGTTAGCAATAACACTTTCATTTTTATAAATACTATAGTGAGAGAGAGAGTAAAATAGTGGTTTATGGAAACACATACACTAGCATGAAGCTAGTGTATTCTAGGACTAAGCCTGCTTAGTGCGTAGGTAATCATCGAGAGCTGGTATCTCTCCGGAAGAAACTCAAAACGAATACACTGCTCCGTGACCTTCTTTCGAGTCCCAAGTAGCATCTCCAGCCATAGGAGTAGCGTCCTAGCAAAATAAAACTTCTAAAACAATTTTTAAATTACTTTATACTTCTTTTTTGGAGAAAACGCCTTCTTTGTGAATGTTCGGAAAAATGTTTAAATACCTCTTTTTCCTTAAAAGAATCTTAGAGTGGCATGCAGCCTGAAGCTCTCTGGGCACTTGTGCAGCGAGACGCAGCAGTCCCCACTCCCCTTTAATCTTTGGCGCCGGGCTCGGAATCATGGCATTTGACAACCTCACACAATGGGTGCCATGGATACAAGCACTGCTCTTGCTCCCGTCATGGATGACTGTTACGAACGAAATTCCAAGCGCCGTGCTTTTTCCGACACACTTTGAATGTATTGTCTACTTTTCACTTCATAATCATTTAACAAGGAATGTCGGTTATACTGTCCCTTTATTACCATTGAGGAAATCACTCGCCATGGTGAGGTGAAATCATTTCCTGAAGTGCCCTGGCATTAAGGGACAGAAGTGTGTGATGTGAACGCACCACTCTCAATCTCTGAAACCTGTGGTCTTAGCCACTACATGCCCTTCAGTGCGATTAAAAAGGCATTCTTATACTTGATACCGATCACAATCTTCAGGCATGAACGCATAGTCGAAATGACGTTATGGAAGTCTTATGGAAAAAGCCAATGCATATACCCAGGGTCTACAGGGCAAAAAATGATCTATACTAAATCTTCTCAGAAATTCTCATCTTAAATAGGAATTCTGAGGGGAGAAGTTTCGCTGAGATATCAAATGTAGTTAGTAGGAACAGCAGCTGTACTGACTGCGTTTTTACACCCTAAAACACTAAGAAGGAATCCGGAAAATCCGTTTTATGCTCCCCAGCACGCGGCGCTTTTGATTAAACTTCAAGTTTTCAGACATTTACCCTTTTTTTGATCCAGGTATAATTTTAAAACAGTTATGTTTTATTCAGCGTGGAAGACCTACCTTTGTCAGAAAAGGAACAGATTATTTTGGTGTCAAAATTCCCCTCACAAATGTCATTGTTCACATTTTTGCTTCTGCATTAATGAAAGAAGAATTTCAATAGGCGTTTCCTGTATTGCGAGATCTATTCTGACTGCAGGATTTCAAAGAACGAGAAATGGATTGTTAGGGAAATCTGAAGCTTGTATTAAAAGTTCAATTCGCTGAGCAGTCAAAAGAACTGTGGGCGAGGAAAACAAAGAATATTTTACTCAACCAACTTTTCCATAAAAAAAGTCACGCAATTTACAACATTTGATTCCTTTGCCTCTTTGTCATTCAGAAATAATACATCAAAACGAGTTTTTTCGTTCTCTCTTAATTTCGCAGGCATAGAGAGTAGTTGGTTCCTGCAAATAATCTTTCCTAAGATTTAAAAGAAATCGATAAAGAGAAAAATGATGAGTATGGAGAGAGACATGGTGTCAGTTCAAGCCTTTGATAAAAATTAAAATCCTCCTTTCTACAGTAAGTAGTGTAAATCGTTAGCAATAACACTTTCATTTTTATAAATACTATAGTGAGAGAGAGAGTAAAATAGTGGTTTATGGAAACACATACACTAGCATGAAGCTAGTGTATTCTAGGACTAAGCCTGCTTAGTGCGTAGGTAATCATCGAGAGCTGGTATCTCTCCGGAAGAAACTCAAAACGAATACACTGCTCCGTGACCTTCTTTCGAGTCCCAAGTAGCATCTCCAGCCATAGGAGTAGCGTCCTAGCAAAATAAAACTTCTAAAACAATTTTTAAATTACTTTATACTTCTTTTTTGGAGAAAACGCCTTCTTTGTGAATGTTCGGAAAAATGTTTAAATACCTCTTTTTCCTTAAAAGAATCTTAGAGTGGCATGCAGCCTGAAGCTCTCTGGGCACTTGTGCAGCGAGACGCAGCAGTCCCCACTCCCCTTTAATCTTTGGCGCCGGGCTCGGAATCATGGCATTTGACAACCTCACACAATGGGTGCCATGGATACAAGCACTGCTCTTGCTCCCGTCATGGATGACTGTTACGAACGAAATTCCAAGCGCCGTGCTTTTTCCGACACACTTTGAATGTATTGTCTACTTTTCACTTCATAATCATTTAACAAGGAATGTCGGTTATACTGTCCCTTTATTACCATTGAGGAAATCACTCGCCATGGTGAGGTGAAATCATTTCCTGAAGTGCCCTGGCATTAAGGGACAGAAGTGTGTGATGTGAACGCACCACTCTCAATCTCTGAAACCTGTGGTCTTAGCCACTACATGCCCTTCAGTGCGATTAAAAAGGCATTCTTATACTTGATACCGATCACAATCTTCAGGCATGAACGCATAGTCGAAATGACGTTATGGAAGTCTTATGGAAAAAGCCAATGCATATACCCAGGGTCTACAGGGCAAAAAATGATCTATACTAAATCTTCTCAGAAATTCTCATCTTAAATAGGAATTCTGAGGGGAGAAGTTTCGCTGAGATATCAAATGTAGTTAGTAGGAACAGCAGCTGTACTGACTGCGTTTTTACACCCTAAAACACTAAGAAGGAATCCGGAAAATCCGTTTTATGCTCCCCAGCACGCGGCGCTTTTGATTAAACTTCAAGTTTTCAGACATTTACCCTTTTTTTGATCCAGGTATAATTTTAAAACAGTTATGTTTTATTCAGCGTGGAAGACCTACCTTTGTCAGAAAAGGAACAGATTATTTTGGTGTCAAAATTCCCCTCACAAATGTCATTGTTCACATTTTTGCTTCTGCATTAATGAAAGAAGAATTTCAATAGGCGTTTCCTGTATTGCGAGATCTATTCTGACTGCAGGATTTCAAAGAACGAGAAATGGATTGTTAGGGAAATCTGAAGCTTGTATTAAAAGTTCAATTCGCTGAGCAGTCAAAAGAACTGTGGGCGAGGAAAACAAAGAATATTTTACTCAACCAACTTTTCCATAAAAAAAGTCACGCAATTTACAACATTTGATTCCTTTGCCTCTTTGTCATTCAGAAATAATACATCAAAACGAGTTTTTTCGTTCTCTCTTAATTTCGCAGGCATAGAGAGTAGTTGGTTCCTGCAAATAATCTTTCCTAAGATTTAAAAGAAATCGATAAAGAGAAAAATGATGAGTATGGAGAGAGACATGGTGTCAGTTCAAGCCTTTGATAAAAATTAAAATCCTCCTTTCTACAGTAAGTAGTGTAAATCGTTAGCAATAACACTTTCATTTTTATAAATACTATAGTGAGAGAGAGAGTAAAATAGTGGTTTATGGAAACACATACACTAGCATGAAGCTAGTGTATTCTAGGACTAAGCCTGCTTAGTGCGTAGGTAATCATCGAGAGCTGGTATCTCTCCGGAAGAAACTCAAAACGAATACACTGCTCCGTGACCTTCTTTCGAGTCCCAAGTAGCATCTCCAGCCATAGGAGTAGCGTCCTAGCAAAATAAAACTTCTAAAACAATTTTTAAATTACTTTATACTTCTTTTTTGGAGAAAACGCCTTCTTTGTGAATGTTCGGAAAAATGTTTAAATACCTCTTTTTCCTTAAAAGAATCTTAGAGTGGCATGCAGCCTGAAGCTCTCTGGGCACTTGTGCAGCGAGACGCAGCAGTCCCCACTCCCCTTTAATCTTTGGCGCCGGGCTCGGAATCATGGCATTTGACAACCTCACACAATGGGTGCCATGGATACAAGCACTGCTCTTGCTCCCGTCATGGATGACTGTTACGAACGAAATTCCAAGCGCCGTGCTTTTTCCGACACACTTTGAATGTATTGTCTACTTTTCACTTCATAATCATTTAACAAGGAATGTCGGTTATACTGTCCCTTTATTACCATTGAGGAAATCACTCGCCATGGTGAGGTGAAATCATTTCCTGAAGTGCCCTGGCATTAAGGGACAGAAGTGTGTGATGTGAACGCACCACTCTCAATCTCTGAAACCTGTGGTCTTAGCCACTACATGCCCTTCAGTGCGATTAAAAAGGCATTTTTATACTTGATACCGATCACAATCTTCAGGCATGAACGCATAGTCGAAATGACGTTATGGAAGTCTTATGGAAAAAGCCAATGCATATACCCAGGGTCTACAGGGCAAAAAATGATCTATACTAAATCTTCTCAGAAATTCTCATCTTAAATAGGAATTCTGAGGGGAGAAGTTTCGCTGAGATATCAAATGTAGTTAGTAGGAACAGCAGCTGTACTGACTGCGTTTTTACACCCTAAAACACTAAGAAGGAATCCGGAAAATCCGTTTTATGCTCCCCAGCACGCGGCGCTTTTGATTAAACTTCAAGTTTTCAGACATTTACCCTTTTTTGGATCCAGGTATAATTTTAAAACAGTTATGTTTTATTCAGCGTGGAAGACCTACCTTTGTCAGAAAAGGAACAGATTATTTTGGTGTCAAAATTCCCCTCACAAATGTCATTGTTCACATTTTTGCTTCTGCATTAATGAAAGAAGAATTTCAATAGGCGTTTCCTGTATTGCGAGATCTATTCTGACTGCAGGATTTCAAAGAACGAGAAATGGATTGTTAGGGAAATCTGAAGCTTGTATTAAAAGTTCAATTCGCTGAGCAGTCAAAAGAACTGTGGGCGAGGAAAACAAAGAATATTTTACTCAACCAACTTTTCCATAAAAAAAGTCACGCAATTTACAACATTTGATTCCTTTGCCTCTTTGTCATTCAGAAATAATACATCAAAACGAGTTTTTTCGTTCTCTCTTAATTTCGCAGGCATAGAGAGTAGTTGGTTCCTGCAAATAATCTTTCCTAAGATTTAAAAGAAATCGATAAAGAGAAAAATGATGAGTATGGAGAGAGACATGGTGTCAGTTCAAGCCTTTGATAAAAATTAAAATCCTCCTTTCTACAGTAAGTAGTGTAAATCGTTAGCAATAACACTTTCATTTTTATAAATACTATAGTGAGAGAGAGAGTAAAATAGTGGTTTATGGAAACACATACACTAGCATGAAGCTAGTGTATTCTAGGACTAAGCCTGCTTAGTGCGTAGGTAATCATCGAGAGCTGGTATCTCTCCGGAAGAAACTCAAAACGAATACACTGCTCCGTGACCTTCTTTCGAGTCCCAAGTAGCATCTCCAGCCATAGGAGTAGCGTCCTAGCAAAATAAAACTTCTAAAACAATTTTTAAATTACTTTATACTTCTTTTTTGGAGAAAACGCCTTCTTTGTGAATGTTCGGAAAAATGTTTAAATACCTCTTTTTCCTTAAAAGAATCTTAGAGTGGCATGCAGCCTGAAGCTCTCTGGGCACTTGTGCAGCGAGACGCAGCAGTCCCCACTCCCCTTTAATCTTTGGCGCCGGGCTCGGAATCATGGCATTTGACAACCTCACACAATGGGTGCCATGGATACAAGCACTGCTCTTGCTCCCGTCATGGATGACTGTTACGAACGAAATTCCAAGCGCCGTGCTTTTTCCGACACACTTTGAATGTATTGTCTACTTTTCACTTCATAATCATTTAACAAGGAATGTCGGTTATACTGTCCCTTTATTACCATTGAGGAAATCACTCGCCATGGTGAGGTGAAATCATTTCCTGAAGTGCCCTGGCATTAAGGGACAGAAGTGTGTGATGTGAACGCACCACTCTCAATCTCTGAAACCTGTGGTCTTAGCCACTACATGCCCTTCAGTGCGATTAAAAAGGCATTTTTATACTTGATACCGATCACAATCTTCAGGCATGAACGCATAGTCGAAATGACGTTATGGAAGTCTTATGGAAAAAGCCAATGCATATACCCAGGGTCTACAGGGCAAAAAATGATCTATACTAAATCTTCTCAGAAATTCTCATCTTAAATAGGAATTCTGAGGGGAGAAGTTTCGCTGAGATATCAAATGTAGTTAGTAGGAACAGCAGCTGTACTGACTGCGTTTTTACACCCTAAAACACTAAGAAGGAATCCGGAAAATCCGTTTTATGCTCCCCAGCACGCGGCGCTTTTGATTAAACTTCAAGTTTTCAGACATTTACCCTTTTTTGGATCCAGGTATAATTTTAAAACAGTTATGTTTTATTCAGCGTGGAAGACCTACCTTTGTCAGAAAAGGAACAGATTATTTTGGTGTCAAAATTCCCCTCACAAATGTCATTGTTCACATTTTTGCTTCTGCATTAATGAAAGAAGAATTTCAATAGGCGTTTCCTGTATTGCGAGATCTATTCTGACTGCAGGATTTCAAAGAACGAGAAATGGATTGTTAGGGAAATCTGAAGCTTGTATTAAAAGTTCAATTCGCTGAGCAGTCAAAAGAACTGTGGGCGAGGAAAACAAAGAATATTTTACTCAACCAACTTTTCCATAAAAAAAGTCACGCAATTTACAACATTTGATTCCTTTGCCTCTTTGTCATTCAGAAATAATACATCAAAACGAGTTTTTTCGTTCTCTCTTAATTTCGCAGGCATAGAGAGTAGTTGGTTCCTGCAAATAATCTTTCCTAAGATTTAAAAGAAATCGATAAAGAGAAAAATGATGAGTATGGAGAGAGACATGGTGTCAGTTCAAGCCTTTGATAAAAATTAAAATCCTCCTTTCTACAGTAAGTAGTGTAAATCGTTAGCAATAACACTTTCATTTTTATAAATACTATAGTGAGAGAGAGAGTAAAATAGTGGTTTATGGAAACACATACACTAGCATGAAGCTAGTGTATTCTAGGACTAAGCCTGCTTAGTGCGTAGGTAATCATCGAGAGCTGGTATCTCTCCGGAAGAAACTCAAAACGAATACACTGCTCCGTGACCTTCTTTCGAGTCCCAAGTAGCATCTCCAGCCATAGGAGTAGCGTCCTAGCAAAATAAAACTTCTAAAACAATTTTTAAATTACTTTATACTTCTTTTTTGGAGAAAACGCCTTCTTTGTGAATGTTCGGAAAAATGTTTAAATACCTCTTTTTCCTTAAAAGAATCTTAGAGTGGCATGCAGCCTGAAGCTCTCTGGGCACTTGTGCAGCGAGACGCAGCAGTCCCCACTCCCCTTTAATCTTTGGCGCCGGGCTCGGAATCATGGCATTTGACAACCTCACACAATGGGTGCCATGGATACAAGCACTGCTCTTGCTCCCGTCATGGATGACTGTTACGAACGAAATTCCAAGCGCCGTGCTTTTTCCGACACACTTTGAATGTATTGTCTACTTTTCACTTCATAATCATTTAACAAGGAATGTCGGTTATACTGTCCCTTTATTACCATTGAGGAAATCACTCGCCATGGTGAGGTGAAATCATTTCCTGAAGTGCCCTGGCATTAAGGGACAGAAGTGTGTGATGTGAACGCACCACTCTCAATCTCTGAAACCTGTGGTCTTAGCCACTACATGCCCTTCAGTGCGATTAAAAAGGCATTCTTATACTTGATACCGATCACAATCTTCAGGCATGAACGCATAGTCGAAATGACGTTATGGAAGTCTTATGGAAAAAGCCAATGCATATACCCAGGGTCTACAGGGCAAAAAATGATCTATACTAAATCTTCTCAGAAATTCTCATCTTAAATAGGAATTCTGAGGGGAGAAGTTTCGCTGAGATATCAAATGTAGTTAGTAGGAACAGCAGCTGTACTGACTGCGTTTTTACACCCTAAAACACTAAGAAGGAATCCGGAAAATCCGTTTTATGCTCCCCAGCACGCGGCGCTTTTGATTAAACTTCAAGTTTTCAGACATTTACCCTTTTTTGGATCCAGGTATAATTTTAAAACAGTTATGTTTTATTCAGCGTGGAAGACCTACCTTTGTCAGAAAAGGAACAGATTATTTTGGTGTCAAAATTCCCCTCACAAATGTCATTGTTCACATTTTTGCTTCTGCATTAATGAAAGAAGAATTTCAATAGGCGTTTCCTGTATTGCGAGATCTATTCTGACTGCAGGATTTCAAAGAACGAGAAATGGATTGTTAGGGAAATCTGAAGCTTGTATTAAAAGTTCAATTCGCTGAGCAGTCAAAAGAACTGTGGGCGAGGAAAACAAAGAATATTTTACTCAACCAACTTTTCCATAAAAAAAGTCACGCAATTTACAACATTTGATTCCTTTGCCTCTTTGTCATTCAGAAATAATACATCAAAACGAGTTTTTTCGTTCTCTCTTAATTTCGCAGGCATAGAGAGTAGTTGGGTTCCTGCAAATAATCTTTCCTAAGATTTAAAAAGAAATCGATAAAGAGAAAAAATGATGAGTATGGAGAGAGACATGGTGTCAGTTCAAGCCTTTGATAAAAATTAAAATCCTCCTTTCTACAGTAAGTAGTGTAAATCGTTAGCAATAACACTTTCATTTTTATAAATACTATAGTGAGAGAGAGAGTAAAATAGTGGTTTATGGAAACACATACACTAGCATGAAGCTAGTGTATTCTAGGACTAAGCCTGCTTAGTGCGTAGGTAATCATCGAGAGCTGGTATCTCTCCGGAAGAAACTCAAAACGAATACACTGCTCCGTGACCTTCTTTCGAGTCCCAAGTAGCATCTCCAGCCATAGGAGTAGCGTCCTAGCAAAATAAAACTTCTAAAACAATTTTTAAATTACTTTATACTTCTTTTTTGGAGAAAACGCCTTCTTTGTGAATGTTCGGAAAAATGTTTAAATACCTCTTTTCCTTAAAGAATCTTAGAGTGGCATGCAGCCTGAAGCTCTCTGGGCACTTGTGCAGCGAGACGCAGCAGTCCCCACTCCCCTTTAATCTTTGGCGCCGGGCTCGGAATCATGGCATTTGACAACCTCACACAATGGGTGCCATGGATACAAGCACTGCTCTTGCTCCCGTCATGGATGACTGTTACGAACGAAATTCCAAGCGCCGTGCTTTTTCCGACACACTTTGAATGTATTGTCTACTTTTCACTTCATAATCATTTAACAAGGAATGTCGGTTATACTGTCCCTTTATTACCATTGAGGAAATCACTCGCCATGGTGAGGTGAAATCATTTCCTGAAGTGCCCTGGCATTAAGGGACAGAAGTGTGTGATGTGAACGCACCACTCTCAATCTCTGAAACCTGTGGTCTTAGCCACTACATGCCCTTCAGTGCGATTAAAAAGGCATTTTTATACTTGATACCGATCACAATCTTCAGGCATGAACGCATAGTCGAAATGACGTTATGGAAGTCTTATGGAAAAAGCCAATGCATATACCCAGGGTCTACAGGGCAAAAAATGATCTATACTAAATCTTCTCAGAAATTCTCATCTTAAATAGGAATTCTGAGGGGAGAAGTTTCGCTGAGATATCAAATGTAGTTAGTAGGAACAGCAGCTGTACTGACTGCGTTTTTACACCCTAAAACACTAAGAAGGAATCCGGAAAATCCGTTTTATGCTCCCCAGCACGCTGCGCTTTTGATTAAACTTCAAGTTTTCAGACATTTACCCTTTTTTTGATCCAGGTATAATTTTAAAACAGTTATGTTTTATTCAGCGTGGAAGACCTACCTTTGTCAGAAAAGGAACAGATTATTTTGGTGTCAAAATTCCCCTCACAAATGTCATTGTTCACATTTTTGCTTCTGCATTAATGAAAGAAGAATTTCAATAGGCGTTTCCTGTATTGCGAGATCTATTCTGACTGCAGGATTTCAAAGAACGAGAAATGGATTGTTAGGGAAATCTGAAGCTTGTATTAAAAGTTCAATTCGCTGAGCAGTCAAAAGAACTGTGGGCGAGGAAAACAAAGAATATTTTACTCAACCAACTTTTCCATAAAAAAAGTCACGCAATTTACAACATTTGATTCCTTTGCCTCTTTGTCATTCAGAAATAATACATCAAAACGAGTTTTTTCGTTCTCTCTTAATTCGCAGGCATAGAGAGTAGTTGGTTCCTGCAAATAATCTTTCCTAAGATTTTAAAAGAAATCGATAAAGAGAAAAATGATGAGTATGGGAGAGAGGACATGGTGTCAGTTCAAGCCTTTGATAAAAATTAAAATCCTCCTTTCTACAGTAAGTAGTGTAAATCGTTAGCAATAACACTTTCATTTTTATAATACTATAGTGAGAGAGAGAGTAAAAATAGTGGTTTATGGGAAACCACATACACTAGCATGAAGCTAGTGTATTCTAGGGACTAAGCCTGCTTTAGTGCGTAGGTAATCATCGAGAGCTGGTATCTCTCGGAAGAAACTCAAAACGAATACACTGCTCCGTGACCTTCTTTCGAGTCCCAAGTAGCATCTCCAGCCATAGGAGTAGCGTCCTAGCAAAATAAAACTTCTAAAACAATTTTAAATTACTTTATACTTCTTTTTTGGAGAAAACGCCTTCTTTGTGAATGTTCGGAAAAATGTTTAAATACCTCTTTTTCCTTAAAAGAATCTTAGAGTGGCATGCAGCCTGAAGCTCTCTGGGCACTTGTGCAGCGAGACGCAGCAGTCCCCACTCCCCTTTAATCTTTGGCGCCGGGCTCGGAATCATGGCATTTGACAACCTCACACAATGGGTGCCATGGATACAAGCACTGCTCTTGCTCCCGTCATGGATGACTGTTACGAACGAAATTCCAAGCGCCGTGCTTTTTCCGACACACTTTGAATGTATTGTCTACTTTTCACTTCATAATCATTTAACAAGGAATGTCGGTTATACTGTCCCTTTATTACCATTGAGGAAATCACTCGCCATGGTGAGGTGAAATCATTTCCTGAAGTGCCCTGGCATTAAGGGACAGAAGTGTGTGATGTGAACGCACCACTCTCATCTCTGAAACCTGTGGTCTTAGCCACTACTGCCCTTCAGTGCGATTAAAAGGGCATTTTTATACTTGATACCGATCACAATCTTCAGGCATGAACGCATAGTCGAAATGACGTTATGGAAGTCTTATGGAAAAAGCCAATGCATATACCCAGGGTCTACAGGGCAAAAAATGATCTATACTAAATCTTCTCAGAAATTCTCATCTTAAATAGGAATTCTGAGGGGGAGAAGTTTCGCTGAGATATCAAATGTAGTTAGTAGGAACAGCAGCTGTACTGACTGCGTTTTTACACCCTAAAACACTAAGAAGGAATCCGGAAAATCCGTTTTATGCTCCCCAGCACGCGGCGCTTTTGATTAAACTTCAAGTTTTCAGACATTTACCCTTTTTTGGATCCAGGTATAATTTTAAAACAGTTATGTTTTATTCAGCGTGGAAGACCTACCTTTGTCAGAAAAGGAACAGATTATTTTGGTGTCAAAATTCCCCTCACAAATGTCATTGTTCACATTTTTGCTTCTGCATTAATGAAAGAAGAATTTCAATAGGCGTTTCCTGTATTGCGAGATCTATTCTGACTGCAGGATTTCAAAGAACGAGAAATGGATTGTTAGGGAAATCTGAAGCTTGTATTAAAAGTTCAATTCGCTGAGCAGTCAAAAGAACTGTGGGCGAGGAAAACAAAGAATATTTTACTCAACCAACTTTTCCATAAAAAAAGTCACGCAATTTACAACATTTGATTCCTTTGCCTCTTTGTCATTCAGAAATAATACATCAAAACGAGTTTTTTCGTTCTCTCTTAATTTCGCAGGCATAGAGAGTAGTTGGTTCCTGCAAATAATCTTTCCTAAGATTTAAAAGAAATCGATAAAGAGAAAAATGATGAGTATGGAGAGAGACATGGTGTCAGTTCAAGCCTTTGATAAAAATTAAAATCCTCCTTTCTACAGTAAGTAGTGTAAATCGTTAGCAATAACACTTTCATTTTTTAATAACAATACTAATAGTGAGAGAGAGAGGTAAAATAGTGGTTTATGGAAACACATACACTAGCATGAAGCTAGTGTATTCTAGGACTAAGCCTGCTTAGTGCGTAGGTAATCATCGAGAGCTGGTATCTCTCCGGAAGAAACTCAAAACGAATACACTGCTCCGTGACCTTCTTTCGAGTCCCAAGTAGCATCTCCAGCCATAGGAGTAGCGTCCTAGCAAAATAAAACTTCTAAAACAATTTTTAAATTACTTTATACTTCTTTTTTGGAGAAAACGCCTTCTTTGTGAATGTTCGGAAAAATGTTTAAATACCTCTTTTTTCCTTAAAAGAATCTTAGAGTGGCATGCAGCCTGAAGCTCTCTGGGCACTTGTGCAGCGAGACGCAGCAGTCCCCCACTCCCCTTTAATCTTTGGCGCCGGGCTCGGAATCATGGCATTTGACAACCTCACACAATGGGTGCCATGGATACAAGCACTGCTCTTGCTCCCGTCATGGATGACTGTTACGAACGAAATTCCAAGCGCCGTGCTTTTTTCCGACACACTTTGAATGTATTGTCTACTTTTCACTTCATAATCATTTAACAAGGAATGTCGGTTATACTGTCCCTTTATTACCATTGAGGAAATCACTCGCCATGGTGAGGTGAAATCATTTCCTGAAGTGCCCTGGCATTAAGGGACAGAAGTGTGTGATGTGAACGCACCACTCTCAATCTCTGAAACCTGTGGTCTTAGCCACTACATGCCCTTCAGTGCGATTAAAAAGGCATTTTTATACTTGATACCGATCACAATCTTCAGGCATGAACGCATAGTCGAAATGACGTTATGGAAGTCTTATGGAAAAAGCCAATGCATATACCCAGGGTCTACAGGGCAAAAAATGATCTATACTAAATCTTCTCAGAAATTCTCATCTTAAATAGGAATTCTGAGGGGAGAAGTTTCGCTGAGATATCAAATGTAGTTAGTAGGAACAGCAGCTGTACTGACTGCGTTTTTACACCCTAAAACACTAAGAAGGAATCCGGAAAATCCGTTTTATGCTCCCCAGCACGCGGCGCTTTTGATTAAACTTCAAGTTTTCAGACATTTACCCTTTTTTGAATCCAGGTATAATTTTAAAACAGTTATGTTTTATTCAGCGTGGAAGACCTTACCTTTGTCAGAAAAGGAACAGATTATTTTGGTGTCAAAATTCCCCTCACAAATGTCATTGTTCACATTTTTGCTTCTGCATTAATGAAAGAAGAATTTCAATAGGCGTTTCCTGTATTGCGAGATCTATTCTGACTGCAGGATTTCAAAGAACGAGAAATGGATTGTTAGGGAAATCTGAAGCTTGTATTAAAAGTTCAATTCGCTGAGCAGTCAAAAGAACTGTGGGCGAGGAAAACAAAGAATATTTTACTCAACCAACTTTTCCATAAAAAAAGTCACGCAATTTACAACATTTGATTCCTTTGCCTCTTTGTCATTCAGAAATAATACATCAAAACGAGTTTTTTCGTTCTCTCTTAATTTCGCAGGCATAGAGAGTAGTTGGTTCCTGCAAATAATCTTTCCTAAGATTTAAAAGAAATCGATAAAGAGAAAAATGATGAGTATGGAGAGAGACATGGTGTCAGTTCAAGCCTTTGATAAAAATTAAAATCCTCCTTTCTACAGTAAGTAGTGTAAATCGTTAGCAATAACACTTTCATTTTTATAAATACTATAGTGAGAGAGAGAGTAAAATAGTGGTTTATGGAAACACATACACTAGCATGAAGCTAGTGTATTCTAGGACTAAGCCTGCTTAGTGCGTAGGTAATCATCGAGAGCTGGTATCTCTCCGGAAGAAACTCAAAACGAATACACTGCTCCGTGACCTTCTTTCGAGTCCCAAGTAGCATCTCCAGCCATAGGAGTAGCGTCCTAGCAAAATAAAACTTCTAAAACAATTTTTTAAATTACTTTATACTTCTTTTTTGGAGAAAACGCCTTCTTTGTGAATGTTCGGAAAAATGTTTAAATACCTCTTTTTCCTTAAAAAGAATCTTAGAGTGGCATGCAGCCTGAAGCTCTCTGGGCACTTGTGCAGCGAGACGCAGCAGTCCCCCACTCCCCTTTAATCTTTGGCGCCGGGCTCGGAATCATGGCATTTGACAACCTCACACAATGGGTGCCATGGATACAAGCACTGCTCTTGCTCCCGTCATGGATGACTGTTACGAACGAATTCCAAGCGCCGTGCTTTTTCCGACACACTTTGAATGTATTGTCTACTTTTCACTTCATAATCATTTAACAAGGGAATGTCGGTTATACTGTCCCTTTATTACCATTGAGGAAATCACTCGCCATGGTGAGGTGAAATCATTTCCTGAAGTGCCCTGGCATTAAGGGACAGAAGTGTGTGATGTGAACGCACCACTCTCAATCTCTGAAACCTGTGGTCTTAGCCACTACATGCCCTTCAGTGCGATTTAAAAAGGCATTTTTATACTTGATACCGATCACAATCTTCAGGCATGAACGCATAGTCGAAATGACGTTATGGAAGTCTTATGGAAAAAGCCAATGCATATACCCAGGGTCTACAGGGCAAAAAATGATCTATACTAAATCTTCTCAGAAATTCTCATCTTAAATAGGAATTCTGAGGGGAGAAGTTTCGCTGAGATATCAAATGTAGTTAGTAGGAACAGCAGCTGTACTGACTGCGTTTTTACACCCTAAAACACTAAGAAGGAATCCGGAAAATCCGTTTTATGCTCCCCAGCACGCGGCGCTTTTGATTAAACTTCAAGTTTTCAGACATTTACCCTTTTTTGGATCCAGGTATAATTTTAAAACAGTTATGTTTTATTCAGCGTGGAAGACCTACCTTTGTCAGAAAAGGAACAGATTATTTTGGTGTCAAAATTCCCCTCACAAATGTCATTGTTCACATTTTTGCTTCTGCATTAATGAAAGAAGAATTTCAATAGGCGTTTCCTGTATTGCGAGATCTATTCTGACTGCAGGATTTCAAAGAACGAGAAATGGATTGTTAGGGAAATCTGAAGCTTGTATTAAAAGTTCAATTCGCTGAGCAGTCAAAAGAACTGTGGGCGAGGAAAACAAAGAATATTTTACTCAACCAACTTTTCCATAAAAAAAGTCACGCAATTTACAACATTTGATTCCTTTGCCTCTTTGTCATTCAGAAATAATACATCAAAACGAGTTTTTTTCGTTCTCTCTTAATTTCGCAGGCATAGAGAGTAGTTGGTTCCTGCAAATAATCTTTCCTAAGATTTAAAAGAAATCGATAAAGAGAAAAATGATGAGTATGGAGAGAGACATGGTGTCAGTTCAAGCCTTTGATAAAAATTAAAATCCTCCTTTCTACAGTAAGTAGTGTAAATCGTTAGCAATAACACTTTCATTTTTATAAATACTATAGTGAGAGAGAGAGTAAAATAGTGGTTTATGGAAACACATACACTAGCATGAAGCTAGTGTATTCTAGGACTAAGCCTGCTTAGTGCGTAGGTAATCATCGAGAGCTGGTATCTCTCCGGAAGAAACTCAAAACGAATACACTGCTCCGTGACCTTCTTTCGAGTCCCAAGTAGCATCTCCAGCCATAGGAGTAGCGTCCTAGCAAAATAAAACTTCTAAAACAATTTTTAAATTACTTTATACTTCTTTTTTGGAGAAAACGCCTTCTTTGTGAATGTTCGGAAAAATGTTTAAATACCTCTTTTTCCTTAAAAGAATCTTAGAGTGGCATGCAGCCTGAAGCTCTCTGGGCACTTGTGCAGCGAGACGCAGCAGTCCCCACTCCCCTTTAATCTTTGGCGCCGGGCTCGGAATCATGGCATTTGACAACCTCACACAATGGGTGCCATGGATACAAGCACTGCTCTTGCTCCCGTCATGGATGACTGTTACGAACGAAATTCCAAGCGCCGTGCTTTTTCCGACACACTTTGAATGTATTGTCTACTTTTCACTTCATAATCATTTAACAAGGAATGTCGGTTATACTGTCCCTTTATTTACCATTGAGGAAATCACTCGCCATGGTGAGGTGAAATCATTTCCTGAAGTGCCCTGGCATTAAGGGACAGAAGTGTGTGATGTGAACGCACCACTCTCAATCTCTGAAACCTTGTGGTCTTAGCCACTGCATGCCCTTCAGTGCGATTAAAAAGGCATTTTTATACTTGATACCGATCACAATCTTCAGGCATGAACGCATAGTCGAAATGACGTTATGGAAGTCTTATGGAAAAAGCCAATGCATATACCCAGGGTCTACAGGGCAAAAAAATGATCTATACTAAATCTTCTCAGAAATTCTCATCTTAAATAGGAATTCTGAGGGGAGAAGTTTCGCTGAGATATCAAATGTAGTTAGTAGGAACAGCAGCTGTACTGACTGCGTTTTTACACCCTAAAACACTAAGAAGGAATCCGGAAAATCCGTTTTATGCTCCCCAGCACGCCGGCGCTTTTGATTAAACTTCAAGTTTTCAGACCATTTACCCTTTTTTGGATCCAGGTATAATTTAAAACAGTTATGTTTTATTCAGCGTGGAAGACCTACCTTTGTCAGAAAAGGAACAGATTATTTTGGTGTCAAAATTCCCCTCACAAATGTCATTGTTCACATTTTTGCTTCTGCATTAATGAAAGAAGAATTTCAATAGGCGTTTCCTGTATTGCGAGATCTATTCTGACTGCAGGATTTCAAAGAACGAGAAATGGATTGTTAGGGAAATCTGAAGCTTGTATTAAAAGTTCAATTCGCTGAGCAGTCAAAAGAACTGTGGGCGAGGGAAAACAAAGAATATTTTACTCAACCAACTTTTCCATAAAAAAAGTCACGCAATTTACAACATTTGATTCCTTTGCCTCTTTGTCATTCAGAAATAATACATCAAAACGAGTTTTTTCGTTCTCTCTTAATTTCGCAGGCATAGAGAGTAGTTGGTTCCTGCAAATAATCTTTCCTAAGATTTAAAAGAAAATCGATAAAGAGAAAAATGATGAGTATGGAGAGAGACATGGTTGTCAGTTCAAGCCTTTGATAAAAATTAAAATCCTCCTTTCTACAGTAAGTAGTGTAAATCGTTAGCAATAACACTTTCATTTTTATAAATACTATAGTGAGAGAGAGAGTAAAATAGTGGTTTATGGAAACACATACACTAGCATGAAGCTAGTGTATTCTAGGACTAAGCCTGCTTAGTGCGTAGGTAATCATCGAGAGCTGGTATCTCTCCGGAAGAAACTCAAAACGAATACACCTGCTCCGTGACCTTCTTTCGAGTCCAAGTAGCATCTCCAGCCATAGGAGTAGCGTCCTAGCAAAATAAAACTTCTAAAACAATTTTTTAAATTACTTTATACTTCTTTTTGGAGAAAACGCCCTTCTTTGTGAATGTTCGGAAAAATGTTAAATACCTCTTTTTCCTTAAAAGAATCTTAGAGTGGCATGCAGCTGAAGCTCTCTGGGCACTTGTGCAGCGAGACGCAGCAGTCCCCACTCCCCTTTAATCTTTGGCGCCGGGCTCGGAATCATGGCATTTGACAACCTCACACAATGGGTGCCATGGATACAAGCACTGCTCTTGCTCCCGTCATGGATGACTGTTACGAACGAAATTCCAAGCGCCGTGCTTTTTCCGACACACTTTGAATGTATTGTCTACTTTTCACTTCATAATCATTTAACAAGGAATGTCGGTTATACTGTCCCTTTATTACCATTGTAGGAAAATCACTCGCCATGGTGAGGTGAAATCATTTCCTGAAGTGCCCTGGCATTAAGGGACAGAAGTGTGTGATGTGAACGCACCACTCTCAATCTCTGAAACCTGTGGTCTTAGCCACTACATGCCCTTCAGTGCGATTAAAAAGGCATTTTTATACTTGATACCGATCACAATCTTCAGGCATGAACGCATAGTCGAAATGACGTTATGGAAGTCTTATGGAAAAAGCCAATGCATATACCCAGGGTCTACAGGGCAAAAAATGATCTATACTAAATCTTCTCAGAAATTCTCATCTTAAATAGGAATTCTGAGGGGAGAAGTTTCGCTGAGATATCAAATGTAGTTAGTAGGGAACAGCAGCTGTACTGACTGCGTTTTTACACCCTAAAACACTAAGAAGGAATCCGGAAAATCCGTTTTATGCTCCCCAGACACGCGGCGCTTTTGATTAAACTTCAAGTTTTCAGACATTTACCCTTTTTTTGATCCAGGTATAATTTTAAAACAGTTATGTTTTATTCAGCGTGGAAGACCTACCTTTGTCAGAAAAGGAACAGATTATTTTGGTGTCAAAAATTCCCCTCACAAATGTCATTGTTCACATTTTTGCTTCTGCATTAATGAAAGAAGAATTTCAATAGGCGTTTCCTGTATTGCGAGATCTATTCTGACTGCAGGATTTCAAAGAACGAGAAATGGATTGTTAGGGAAATCTGAAGCTTGATTAAAAGTTCAATTCGCTGAGCAGTCAAAAGAACTGTGGGCGAGGAAAACAAAGAATATTTTACTCAACCAACTTTTCCCATAAAAAAAGTCACGCAATTTACAACATTTGATTCCTTTGCCTCTTTGTCATTCAGAAATAATACATCAAAACGAGTTTTTTCGTTCTCTCTTAATTTCGCAGGCATAGAGAGTAGTTGGTTCCTGCAAATAATCTTTCCTAAGATTTAAAAGAAATCGATAAAGAGAAAAATGATGAGTATGGAGAGAGACATGGTGTCAGTTCAAGCCTTGATAAAAATTAAAATCCTCCTTTCTACAGTAAGTAGTGTAAATCGTTAGCATAACACTTTCATTTTTATAAATACTATAGTGAGAGAGAGAGTAAAATAGTGGTTTATGGAAACACATACACTAGCATGAAGCTAGTGTATTCTAGGACTAAGCCTGCTTAGTGCGTAGGTAATCATCGAGAGCTGGTATCTCTCCGGAAGAAACTCAAACGAATACACTGGCTCCGTGACCTTCTTTCGAGTCCCAAGTAGCATCTCCAGCCATAGGAGTAGCGTCCTAGCAAAATAAAACTTCTAAAACAATTTTTAAATTACTTTATACTTCTTTTTTGGAGAAAACGCCTTCTTTGTGAATGTTCGGAAAAATGTTTAAATACCTCTTTTTCCTTAAAAGAATCTTAGAGTGGCATGCAGCCTGAAGCTCTCTGGGCACTTGTGCAGCGAGACGCAGCAGTCCCCACTCCCCTTTAATCTTTGGCGCCGGGCTCGGAATCATGGCATTTGACAACCTCACACAATGGGTGCCATGGATACAAGCACTGCTCTTGCTCCCGTCATGGATGACTGTTACGAACGAAATTCCAAGCGCCGTGCTTTTTTCCGACACACTTTGAATGTATTGTCTACTTTTCACTTCATAATCATTTAA
>NW_026645043.1:0-35254 GCF_030020395.1 Manis pentadactyla
TCATAGTATTCTCTAATAATTTTTTTTCCTGTGGCATCTGTAGTGATTTTCATTTCTCATTTCTGATTTTGTTTATGCATGTAGACACTCTTTTTCTTGATAAGTCTGGCTAGGGGTTTATTTATTTTATTTTCTCAATGAACCAGCTCCTGCTTTCATTGATTTCTGTTGTTTTATTTTCTCAGTTTTATTTTTTTCTGCTCAAATCTTTATTATGTCCCTCCTCCTTCTGACTTTGGGCCTCAGGTTTTCTTCTTTTCTAGTTTCATTAATTGTGAGTTTAGACTGTTCATATGGGATTGTTGTTGTCTCCTGAGGTAGGCCTGTATTGCAATATTCTTCCCTCTTAGCATGGCCTTTGCTGCATCCCACAGATATTGCAGTGTTGAATTATTGTTGTCATGTGTTTCCATAAATTGCGTGTTCTCAGTTTTTACTTGGTCATTGATCCATTGGTTTTTTAGGAGCATGTTGTTAAGCCTCCATGTGTTTGTGGGCTTTTTCATTTTCTTTGCATAATATACTTCTTGTTCATACCTTTGTGGTCTGAGGAGCTGGTTGGTACAATTTCCATCTTTTTGAATTTACTGAGGCTTTTTTTGTGGCCTAGTATATGATCTATTCTTGAAAATGTTCCATGTGCACTTGAGAAGAATGTGTATCCTGCCATTTTGGGTGTAGAGTTCTGTAGATGTCTGTTAGGTCCATCTGTTCTAGGGTGTCGTTCAGGGCTTCTGTGTCCTTCCTTATTTTCTGTCTGGTTGATCTGTCCTTTGAGTGGTGTGTTGAAGTCTCCTAAAATGAACGCATTGCATTCTATTTCCCCCTTTAATTCTGTTAGTTCTTGTTTCACATATGTTGGTGCTCCCTCCTGTGTTGGATGCATGGATATTTATAATGGTTATATCCACTCTTTGGACTGACCCCTTTATCATTATATCCTGTCCTTCCTTGTCTCTTGTTACTTTCTTTGTTTTGAAGTCTATTTTGTCTGATACAGGTACTGCAACACCTGTGTTTTTTCTCCCTATTGTTTGCATGAAATATCTTTTTCCATCCCTTCACTTTGGGTCTTTGTATGTCTTTGGGTTTGAAGTGAGTCTCTTGTAGGCAGCATATAGATGGGTCTTGCTTTTTTTAGCCACTGTGCAATTCTGTCTTTTGGTTGTTGCATTCAGTCCATTTAGATTTAGGGTAATTATTGATAGATATATACTTACTGCCAATGCCAGGCTTTGGATATGTGGTTACCAAAGGTTTAAGGGCAGGAGGGCCTGCCGCATGTCCTTAGGGGGCAAGCCATGCGGCAAGCCGCCTGGGCTTGCTGGTCTGTGCAAAATTCCAAGCAGGCAGTTCGACAAGTTAGAAAACACATGAGGGTGGCGGGGAGCGGGGGGCACGCGGGGCCCACGAGCCACCTCCCTTTGGCCAATCAGCAGCTGCAGCGGGCACCTGTGGGGGTGCACTTTCTCCCCTGCACCGGGAGAGGAGGAAAACGAAAGCAGCGTCTCCTCAGCTGCAGTCAGACTCCTCGCGAGGCGTGGCATGGACCGGGTGCTCTTGCTGCAGGGTCGCTGAAGGCATTCTGACGGGAATTGCCATGCTGACAATTTGGCTGCTGCCGCCGCCGCTGCCATGCCCTTCAAAGCCTGCACACACACACACCCCCGCCATTAATGGGCCATTCTGCGAGCACGTGAGGGCCCTAAGCCATGGGTAGGTTGCAGCCCCTCAATATGGCCTACGCGGCTCCCTTCCCCACCCCAAGCAGCTGTGGCGGCTGCGCTGCTGAGTCCGCGCAGTGCCCGAGAGCCCTGACAGGACGTGGGGTGTTGCCGCGGGCGGCCGACTCCAAAGTTGAGGGCAGCCTGGCGGCGCAGGTGGTGGCCGCTCATGACGCTCCAGCTACACTTGCTCCAGGCGCTGGTTTAAGGTAGGCGGGGCGTGGGCGCGGGGACCCCTGAGGTGCAGGCAGGTGGGCTGTGTGTTTAGTGGGATGTGGGCCCCAGCAGCAGGTTCTGTGACTGCTGCTGTTTTGTTCCTTCAGTTTTTCTTTGCTGTTATACTTCACAAATGAGGGAAATCATTAGGTACTTGTCTGTCACTGCCTGGCTTATTTCACTGAGCATAATACCCTCTATCTCCATCCATGTTGTTGCAATTGATAGGGTTTGTTTATTTCTTATGGCTGAGTAGTATTCCATTGCGTAAGTGTACCAGCTCTCCTTTATCCATTCATCTACTGATGGACACTTAGGTTGCTTCCATATCTAGGCTATTGTAAACATGCCGCAATAAACATAGGGGTGCATCTGTCTTTTTCAAACTGGGCTGCTGCATTCTTAGGGTAAATTCCTAGAAGTAGAATTCCTGGGTCAAATGGTATTCCTATTTTGAGCATTCTGAGGAACCTCCATACTGCTTTCCACAATGGTTGAACTAGTTTACATTCCCACCAGCAGTGTAGGAGGGTTCCCCTTTCTCCACAACCTCGCCAACATTTGTTGTTGTTTGTCTTTTCAATGATGGCGATCCTTACTGGTGTGAGGTGATATCTCATTGTGGTTTTAATTTGCATTTCTCTGATGATTAGCGATGTAGAGCATCTTTTCATGTGCCTGTTAGCCTTCTGGGTTTCTTCTTTAGAGAACTGTCTATTCAGCTCCTCTGCCAATTTTTTAATTGGATTATTTGCTTTTTTTTTGTTGAGGCATGTGAGCTCTTTATATATTTTGGACGTCAATCCTTTATCGGATCTTTCATTTATGAATATGTTGTCCCATACTGTAGGATACCTTTTTGTTCTATTGATGGTGTCCTTTGCTGTACAGAAGCTTTTTAGCTTGATATAGTCCCACTTGTTCATTTTTGCCTTTGTTTCCCTTGCCCGGGGAGATATGTTCATGAAGAAGTCACTCATGTTTATGTCCATGAGATTTTTGCCTATGTTTTTTTCTACATGGTTTCATGACTTACATTCAGGTCTTTGATCCATTTGGAGTTTACTTTTGTGTATGGGGTTAGACAGTGATCCAGTTTCATTCTCTTACATGTAGCTGTCCAGTTTTGCCAGCACCATCTGTTGAAGAGACTGTCATTTCCCCATTGTATGTCCATGGCTCCGTTATCATATATTAATTGACCATATACGTTTGGGTTAATGTCTGGAGTCTCCATTCTCTTCCACTGGTCTGTGGCTCTGTTCTTGTACCAGTACCAAATTGTATTGATTACTGTGACTTTGTAGTAGAGCTTGGAGTTGGGGAGCGAGATCCCCCCCACTTTATTCTTCATTCTCAGGATTGCTTTGGCTATTCGGGGTCTTTGACGGTTCCATATGAATTTTTTAACTATTTGTTCCAGTTCATTGAAGAATGCTGTTGGTAATTTGATAGGGATTGCATTGGATCTGTATACTGCTTTGGGCAGGATGGCCATTTTGATGATATTAATTCTTCCTAGCCATTTATTGGTATCTTTAATTTCTCTAATGAGTGTCTTGTAATTTCATGGTATATGTCTTTCAATTCCTTGGTTAGGTTTATTCCTAGGTATTTTATTCTTTTAGATGCAATTGTGAATGGAATTGATTTCTTGATTTCTTTCTCCTAATTCATCATTATTGTATATGAATGCAAGATTTCTATGTGTTAATTTTGTCTCCTTCAACATTGCTGAATTCAAATATTAGATCTCATAGTTTCGTTGTGGATTCTTCTTGTTTTCTTATGTACCATATCGCATCATCTGCAAACAGTCAGAGTTTCAATTCTTCGTTACCAATCTGGATGCCTTTTATTTCTTTGTGTTGTCTGATTGCCGTGGCTAGGACCTCCAGAACTACGTGGACTAAAAGGAGGGAGATTGGGCATCCTTCTCTTATTCCCAATCTTAAAGGAAATGCTCTCAGCTTCTCTCTGTTAAGTATGATGTTGGCTGTGCCTTTGTCATATATGGACTTGATTATGTTGAGGTACTTGCCCTCATACCCATTTTGTTGGGAATTTTTATCACAAATGGATGTTGAATTTTGTTGAATAGTTTTTCAGCATCTATGGAGATGATCATGTGGTTTTTACCCTTTTTGTTGATGTGGTGGATGATGATGATAGGTTTTAAAATGTTGTACCATCCTTGCATTCCTGGAATAAATCCTGCTTTATCATTATGGATGATCTTTCTGATGTATTTTTGTATTTGGTTTGGAGTATTTTGTTGAGTAGTTTGCATCTATACTCATCAGGGATGTTGGACTGTGATTTTCCTTCTTTGTGGTGTCTTTGCCTGGTTTTGGCATTAAAGTGATGCTGGCCTCATAGAATGAGTGTAAGTCCCTCCTCTTCTACGTTTTGGAAAACTTTAAGGGGGATGGGTATTAGGTCTTCACTAAATGTTTGATAAAATTCAGCATTGAAGCCATGTGGTCCAGGGATTTTGTTCTTAGGTAGTTTGTTGATTACAAATTAAATTTCGTTGCTGGTAATTGGTCTGTTCAGATTTTCTGTTTCTCCCTGGGTCAGCCTTGCTAGGTTGTATTTTTATAGAAAGTTGTCCATTTCTTCTAGGGTATGCAGTTTGTCAGCATATCATTTTTCATAGTATTCTCTAATAATTTTTTTTCCTGTGGCATCTGTAGTGATTTTTCATTTCTCATTTCTGATTTTGTTTATGCATGTAGACACTCTTTTTCTTGATAAGTCTGGCTAGGGGTTTATTTATTTTATTTTCTCAATGAACCAGCTCCTGCTTTCATTGATTTCTGTTGTTTTATTTTTCTCAGTTTTATTTTTTTCTGCTCAAATCTTTATTATGTCCCTCCTCCTTCTGACTTTGGGCCTCAGGTTTTCTTCTTTTCTAGTTTCATTAATTGTGAGTTTAGACTGTTCATATGGGATTGTTGTTGTCTCCTGAGGTAGGCCTGTATTGCAATATTCTTCCCTCTTAGCATGGCCTTTGCTGCATCCCACAGATATTGCAGTGTTGAATTATTGTTGTCATGTGTTTCCATAAATTGCGTGTTCTCAGTTTTTACTTGGTCATTGATCCATTGGTTTTTTAGGAGCATGTTGTTAAGCCTCCATGTGTTTGTGGGCTTTTTCATTTTCTTTGCATAATATACTTCTTGTTTCATACCTTTGTGGTCTGAGGAGCTGGTTGGTACAATTTCCATCTTTTTGAATTTACTGAGGCTTTTTTTGTGGCCTAGTATATGATCTATTCTTGAAAATGTTCCATGTGCACTTGAGAAGAATGTGTATCCTGCCATTTTGGGTGTAGAGTTCTGTAGATGTCTGTTAGGTCCATCTGTTCTAGGGTGTCGTTCAGGGCTTCTGTGTCCTTCCTTATTTTCTGTCTGGTTGATCTGTCCTTTGAGTGGTGTGTTGAAGTCTCCTAAAATGAACGCATTGCATTCTATTTCCCCCTTTAATTCTGTTAGTTCTTGTTTCACATATGTTGGTGCTCCCTCCTGTGTTGGATGCATGGATATTTATAATGGTTATATCCACTCTTTGGACTGACCCCTTTATCATTATATCCTGTCCTTCCTTGTCTCTTGTTACTTTCTTTGTTTTGAAGTCTATTTTGTCTGATACAGGTACTGCAACACCTGTGTTTTTCTCCCTATTGTTTGCATGAAATATCTTTTTCCATCCCTTCACTTTGGGTCTTTGTATGTCTTTGGGTTTGAAGTGAGTCTCTTGTAGGCAGCATATAGATGGGTCTTGCTTTTTTAGCCACTGTGCAATTCTGTCTTTTGGTTGTTGCATTCAGTCCATTTAGATTTAGGGTAATTATTGATAGATATATACTTACTGCCAATGCCAGGCTTTGGATATGTGGTTACCAAAGGTTTAAGGGCAGGAGGGCCTGCCGCATGTCCTTAGGGGGCAAGCCATGCGGCAAGCCGCCTGGGCTTGCTGGTCTGTGCAAAATTCCAAGCAGGCAGTTCGACAAGTTAGAAAACACATGAGGGTGGCGGGGAGCGGGGGGCACGCGGGGCCCACGAGCCACCTCCCTTTGGCCAATCAGCAGCTGCAGCGGGCACCTGTGGGGGTGCACTTTCTCCCCTGCACCGGGAGAGGAGGAAAACGAAAGCAGCGTCTCCTCAGCTGCAGTCAGACTCCTCGCGAGGCGTGGCATGGACCGGGTGCTCTTGCTGCAGGGTCGCTGAAGGCATTCTGACGGGAATTGCCATGCTGACAATTTGGCTGCTGCCGCCGCCGCTGCCATGCCCTTCAAAGCCTGCACACACACACCCCCCGCCATTAATGGGCCATTCTGCGAGCACGTGAGGGCCCTAAGCCATGGGTAGGTTGCAGCCCCTCAATATGGCCTACGCGGCTCCCTTCCCCACCCCAAGCAGCTGTGGCGGCTGCGCTGCTGAGTCCGCGCAGTGCCCGAGAGCCCTGACAGGACGTGGGGTGTTGCCGCGGGCGGCCGACTCCAAAGTTGAGGGCAGCCTGGCGGCGCAGGTGGTGGCCGCTCATGACGCTCCAGCTACACTTGCTCCAGGCGCTGGTTTAAGGTAGGCGGGGCGTGGGCGCGGGGACCCCTGAGGTGCAGGCAGGTGGGCTGTGTGTTTAGTGGGATGTGGGCCCCAGGCAGCAGGTTCTGTGACTGCTGCTGTTTTGTTCCTTCAGTTTTTCTTTGCTGTTATACTTCACAAATGAGGGAAATCATTAGGTACTTGTCTGTCACTGCCTGGCTTATTTCACTGAGCATAATACCCTCTATCTCCATCCATGTTGTTGCAATTGATAGGGTTTGTTTATTTCTTATGGCTGAGTAGTATTCCATTGCGTAAGTGTACCAGCTCTCCTTTATCCATTCATCTACTGATGGACACTTAGGTTGCTTCCATATCTAGGCTATTGTAAACATGCCGCAATAAACATAGGGGTGCATCTGTCTTTTTCAAACTGGGCTGCTGCATTCTTAGGGTAAATTCCTAGAAGTAGAATTCCTGGGTCAAATGGTATTCCTATTTTGAGCATTCTGAGGAACCTCCATACTGCTTTCCACAATGGTTGAACTAGTTTACATTCCCACCAGCAGTGTAGGAGGGTTCCCCTTTCTCCACAACCTCGCCAACATTTGTTGTTGTTTGTCTTTTCAATGATGGCGATCCTTACTGGTGTGAGGTGATATCTCATTGTGGTTTTAATTTGCATTTCTCTGATGATTAGCGATGTAGAGCATCTTTTCATGTGCCTGTTAGCCTTCTGGGTTTCTTCTTTAGAGAACTGTCTATTCAGCTCCTCTGCCCATTTTTTAATTGGATTATTTGCTTTTTTTTTGTTGAGGCATGTGAGCTCTTTATATATTTTGGACGTCAATCCTTTATCGGATCTTTCATTTATGAATATGTTGTCCCATACTGTAGGATACCTTTTTGTTCTATTGATGGTGTCCTTTGCTGTACAGAAGCTTTTTAGCTTGATATAGTCCCACTTGTTCATTTTTGCCTTTGTTTCCCTTGCCCGGGGAGATATGTTCATGAAGAAGTCACTCATGTTTATGTCCATGAGATTTTTGCCTATGTTTTTTTCTACATGGTTTCATGACTTACATTCAGGTCTTTGATCCATTTGGAGTTTACTTTTGTGTATGGGGTTAGACAGTGATCCAGTTTCATTCTCTTACATGTAGCTGTCCAGTTTTGCCAGCACCATCTGTTGAAGAGACTGTCATTTCCCCATTGTATGTCCATGGCTCCGTTATCATATATTAATTGACCATATACGTTTGGGTTAATGTCTGGAGTCTCCATTCTCTTCCACTGGTCTGTGGCTCTGTTCTTGTACCAGTACCAAATTGTATTGATTACTGTGACTTTGTAGTAGAGCTTGGAGTTGGGGAGCGAGATCCCCCCCACTTTATTCTTCATTCTCAGGATTGCTTTGGCTATTCGGGGTCTTTGACGGTTCCATATGAATTTTTTAACTATTTGTTCCAGTTCATTGAAGAATGCTGTTGGTAATTTGATAGGGATTGCATTGGATCTGTATACTGCTTTGGGCAGGATGGCCATTTTGATGATATTAATTCTTCCTAGCCATTTATTGGTATCTTTAATTTCTCTAATGAGTGTCTTGTAATTTCATGGTATATGTCTTTCAATTCCTTGGTTAGGTTTATTCCTAGGTATTTTATTCTTTTAGATGCAATTGTGAATGGAATTGATTTCTTGATTTCTTTCTCCTAATTCATCATTATTGTATATGAATGCAAGATTTCTATGTGTTAATTTTGTCTCCTTCAACATTGCTGAATTCAAATATTAGATCTCATAGTTTCGTTGTGGATTCTTCTTGTTTTCTTATGTACCATATCGCATCATCTGCAAACAGTCAGAGTTTCAATTCTTTGTTACCAATCTGGATGCCTTTTATTTCTTTGTGTTGTCTGATTGCCGTGGCTAGGACCTCCAGAACTACGTGGACTAAAAGGAGGGAGATTGGGCATCCTTCTCTTATTCCCAATCTTAAAGGAAATGCTCTCAGCTTCTCTCTGTTAAGTATGATGTTGGCTGTGCCTTTGTCATATATGGACTTGATTATGTTGAGGTACTTGCCCTCATACCCATTTTGTTGGGAATTTTTATCACAAATGGATGTTGAATTTTGTTGAATAGTTTTTCAGCATCTATGGAGATGATCATGTGGTTTTTACCCTTTTTGTTGATGTGGTGGATGATGATGATAGGTTTTAAAATGTTGTACCATCCTTGCATTCCTGGAATAAATCCTGCTTTATCATTATGGATGATCTTTCTGATGTATTTTTGTATTTGGTTTGGAGTATTTTGTTGAGTAGTTTGCATCTATACTCATCAGGGATGTTGGACTGTGATTTTCCTTCTTTGTGGTGTCTTTGCCTGGTTTTGGCATTAAAGTGATGCTGGCCTCATAGAATGAGTGTAAGTCCCTCCTCTTCTACGTTTTGGAAAACTTTAAGGGGGATGGGTATTAGGTCTTCACTAAATGTTTGATAAAATTCAGCATTGAAGCCATGTGGTCCAGGGATTTTGTTCTTAGGTAGTTTGTTGATTACAAATTAAATTTCGTTGCTGGTAATTGGTCTGTTCAGATTTTCTGTTTCTCCCTGGGTCAGCCTTGCTAGGTTGTATTTTTATAGAAAGTTGTCCATTTCTTCTAGGGTATGCAGTTTGTCAGCATATCATTTTTCATAGTATTCTCTAATAATTTTTTTTCCTGTGGCATCTGTAGTGATTTTTCATTTCTCATTTCTGATTTTGTTTATGCATGTAGACACTCTTTTTCTTGATAAGTCTGGCTAGGGGTTTATTTATTTTATTTTCTCAATGAACCAGCTCCTGCTTTCATTGATTTCTGTTGTTTTATTTTTCTCAGTTTTATTTTTTTCTGCTCAAATCTTTATTATGTCCCTCCTCCTTCTGACTTTGGGCCTCAGGTTTTCTTCTTTTCTAGTTTCATTAATTGTGAGTTTAGACTGTTCATATGGGATTGTTGTTGTCTCCTGAGGTAGGCCTGTATTGCAATATTCTTCCCTCTTAGCATGGCCTTTGCTGCATCCCACAGATATTGCAGTGTTGAATTATTGTTGTCATGTGTTTCCATAAATTGCGTGTTCTCAGTTTTTACTTGGTCATTGATCCATTGGTTTTTTAGGAGCATGTTGTTAAGCCTCCATGTGTTTGTGGGCTTTTTCATTTTCTTTGCATAATATACTTCTTGTTTCATACCTTTGTGGTCTGAGGAGCTGGTTGGTACAATTTCCATCTTTTTGAATTTACTGAGGCTTTTTTTGTGGCCTAGTATATGATCTATTCTTGAAAATGTTCCATGTGCACTTGAGAAGAATGTGTATCCTGCCATTTTGGGTGTAGAGTTCTGTAGATGTCTGTTAGGTCCATCTGTTCTAGGGTGTCGTTCAGGGCTTCTGTGTCCTTCCTTATTTTCTGTCTGGTTGATCTGTCCTTTGAGTGGTGTGTTGAAGTCTCCTAAAATGAACGCATTGCATTCTATTTCCCCCTTTAATTCTGTTAGTTCTTGTTTCACATATGTTGGTGCTCCCTCCTGTGTTGGATGCATGGATATTTATAATGGTTATATCCACTCTTTGGACTGACCCCTTTATCATTATATCCTGTCCTTCCTTGTCTCTTGTTACTTTCTTTGTTTTGAAGTCTATTTTGTCTGATACAGGTACTGCAACACCTGTGTTTTTCTCCCTATTGTTTGCATGAAATATCTTTTTCCATCCCTTCACTTTGGGTCTTTGTATGTCTTTGGGTTTGAAGTGAGTCTCTTGTAGGCAGCATATAGATGGGTCTTGCTTTTTTAGCCACTGTGCAATTCTGTCTTTTGGTTGTTGCATTCAGTCCATTTAGATTTAGGGTAATTATTGATAGATATATACTTACTGCCAATGCCAGGCTTTGGATATGTGGTTACCAAAGGTTTAAGGGCAGGAGGGCCTGCCGCATGTCCTTAGGGGGCAAGCCATGCGGCAAGCCGCCTGGGCTTGCTGGTCTGTGCAAAATTCCAAGCAGGCAGTTCGACAAGTTAGAAAACACATGAGGGTGGCGGGGAGCGGGGGGCACGCGGGGCCCACGAGCCACCTCCCTTTGGCCAATCAGCAGCTGCAGCGGGCACCTGTGGGGGTGCACTTTCTCCCCTGCACCGGGAGAGGAGGAAAACGAAAGCAGCGTCTCCTCAGCTGCAGTCAGACTCCTCGCGAGGCGTGGCATGGACCGGGTGCTCTTGCTGCAGGGTCGCTGAAGGCATTCTGACGGGAATTGCCATGCTGACAATTTGGCTGCTGCCGCCGCCGCTGCCATGCCCTTCAAAGCCTGCACACACACACACCCCGCCATTAATGGGCCATTCTGCGAGCACGTGAGGGCCCTAAGCCATGGGTAGGTTGCAGCCCCTCAATATGGCCTACGCGGCTCCCTTCCCCACCCCAAGCAGCTGTGGCGGCTGCGCTGCTGAGTCCGCGCAGTGCCCGAGAGCCCTGACAGGACGTGGGGTGTTGCCGCGGGCGGCCGACTCCAAAGTTGAGGGCAGCCTGGCGGCGCAGGTGGTGGCCGCTCATGACGCTCCAGCTACACTTGCTCCAGGCGCTGGTTTAAGGTAGGCGGGGCGTGGGCGCGGGGACCCCTGAGGTGCAGGCAGGTGGGCTGTGTGTTTAGTGGGATGTGGGCCCCAGGCAGCAGGTTCTGTGACTGCTGCTGTTTTGTTCCTTCAGTTTTTCTTTGCTGTTATACTTCACAAATGAGGGAAATCATTAGGTACTTGTCTGTCACTGCCTGGCTTATTTCACTGAGCATAATACCCTCTATCTCCATCCATGTTGTTGCAATTGATAGGGTTTGTTTATTTCTTATGGCTGAGTAGTATTCCATTGCGTAAGTGTACCAGCTCTCCTTTATCCATTCATCTACTGATGGACACTTAGGTTGCTTCCATATCTAGGCTATTGTAAACATGCCGCAATAAACATAGGGGTGCATCTGTCTTTTTCAAACTGGGCTGCTGCATTCTTAGGGTAAATTCCTAGAAGTAGAATTCCTGGGTCAAATGGTATTCCTATTTTGAGCATTCTGAGGAACCTCCATACTGCTTTCCACAATGGTTGAACTAGTTTACATTCCCACCAGCAGTGTAGGAGGGTTCCCCTTTCTCCACAACCTCGCCAACATTTGTTGTTGTTTGTCTTTTCAATGATGGCGATCCTTACTGGTGTGAGGTGATATCTCATTGTGGTTTTAATTTGCATTTCTCTGATGATTAGCGATGTAGAGCATCTTTTCATGTGCCTGTTAGCCTTCTGGGTTTCTTCTTTAGAGAACTGTCTATTCAGCTCCTCTGCCAATTTTTTAATTGGATTATTTGCTTTTTTTTTGTTGAGGCATGTGAGCTCTTTATATATTTTGGACGTCAATCCTTTATCGGATCTTTCATTTATGAATATGTTGTCCCATACTGTAGGATACCTTTTTGTTCTATTGATGGTGTCCTTTGCTGTACAGAAGCTTTTTAGCTTGATATAGTCCCACTTGTTCATTTTTGCCTTTGTTTCCCTTGCCCGGGGAGATATGTTCATGAAGAAGTCACTCATGTTTATGTCCATGAGATTTTTGCCTATGTTTTTTTCTACATGGTTTCATGACTTACATTCAGGTCTTTGATCCATTTGGAGTTTACTTTTGTGTATGGGGTTAGACAGTGATCCAGTTTCATTCTCTTACATGTAGCTGTCCAGTTTTGCCAGCACCATCTGTTGAAGAGACTGTCATTTCCCCATTGTATGTCCATGGCTCCGTTATCATATATTAATTGACCATATACGTTTGGGTTAATGTCTGGAGTCTCCATTCTCTTCCACTGGTCTGTGGCTCTGTTCTTGTACCAGTACCAAATTGTATTGATTACTGTGACTTTGTAGTAGAGCTTGGAGTTGGGGAGCGAGATCCCCCCCACTTTATTCTTCATTCTCAGGATTGCTTTGGCTATTCGGGGTCTTTGACGGTTCCATATGAATTTTTTAACTATTTGTTCC
Source organism: Manis pentadactyla (assembly GCF_030020395.1). Lineage (NCBI taxonomy): Eukaryota > Metazoa > Chordata > Mammalia > Pholidota > Manidae > Manis > Manis pentadactyla. Next base: position 12,550 of record NW_026645043.1, read on the forward strand.
AGTTCATTGAAGAATGCTGTTGGTAATTTGATAGGGATTGCATTGGATCTGTATACTGCTTTGGGCAGGATGGCCATTTTGATGATATTAATTCTTCCTAGCCATTTATTGGTATCTTTAATTTCTCTAATGAGTGTCTTGTAATTTCATGGTATATGTCTTTCAATTCCTTGGTTAGGTTTATTCCTAGGTATTTTATTCTTTTAGATGCAATTGTGAATGGAATTGATTTCTTGATTTCTTTCTCCTAATTCATCATTATTGTATATGAATGCAAGATTTCTATGTGTTAATTTTGTCTCCTTCAACATTGCTGAATTCAAATATTAGATCTCATAGTTTCGTTGTGGATTCTTCTTGTTTTCTTATGTACCATATCGCATCATCTGCAAACAGTCAGAGTTTCAATTCTTTGTTACCAATCTGGATGCCTTTTATTTCTTTGTGTTGTCTGATTGCCGTGGCTAGGACCTCCAGAACTACGTGGACTAAAAGGAGGGAGATTGGGCATCCTTCTCTTATTCCCAATCTTAAAGGAAATGCTCTCAGCTTCTCTCTGTTAAGTATGATGTTGGCTGTGCCTTTGTCATATATGGACTTGATTATGTTGAGGTACTTGCCCTCATACCCATTTTGTTGGGAATTTTTATCACAAATGGATGTTGAATTTTGTTGAATAGTTTTTCAGCATCTATGGAGATGATCATGTGGTTTTTACCCTTTTTGTTGATGTGGTGGATGATGATGATAGGTTTTAAAATGTTGTACCATCCTTGCATTCCTGGAATAAATCCTGCTTTATCATTATGGATGATCTTTCTGATGTATTTTTGTATTTGGTTTGGAGTATTTTGTTGAGTAGTTTGCATCTATACTCATCAGGGATGTTGGACTGTGATTTTCCTTCTTTGTGGTGTCTTTGCCTGGTTTTGGCATTAAAGTGATGCTGGCCTCATAGAATGAGTGTAAGTCCCTCCTCTTCTACGTTTTGGAAAACTTTAAGGGGGATGGGTATTAGGTCTTCACTAAATGTTTGATAAAATTCAGCATTGAAGCCATGTGGTCCAGGGATTTTGTTCTTAGGTAGTTTGTTGATTACAAATTAAATTTCGTTGCTGGTAATTGGTCTGTTCAGATTTTCTGTTTCTCCCTGGGTCAGCCTTGCTAGGTTGTATTTTTATAGAAAGTTGTCCATTTCTTCTAGGGTATGCAGTTTGTCAGCATATCATTTTTCATAGTATTCTCTAATAATTTTTTTTCCTGTGGCATCTGTAGTGATTTTTCATTTCTCATTTCTGATTTTGTTTATGCATGTAGACACTCTTTTTCTTGATAAGTCTGGCTAGGGGTTTATTTATTTTATTTTCTCAATGAACCAGCTCCTGCTTTCATTGATTTCTGTTGTTTTATTTTTCTCAGTTTTATTTTTTTCTGCTCAAATCTTTATTATGTCCCTCCTCCTTCTGACTTTGGGCCTCAGGTTTTCTTCTTTTCTAGTTTCATTAATTGTGAGTTTAGACTGTTCATATGGGATTGTTGTTGTCTCCTGAGGTAGGCCTGTATTGCAATATTCTTCCCTCTTAGCATGGCCTTTGCTGCATCCCACAGATATTGCAGTGTTGAATTATTGTTGTCATGTGTTTCCATAAATTGCGTGTTCTCAGTTTTTACTTGGTCATTGATCCATTGGTTTTTTAGGAGCATGTTGTTAAGCCTCCATGTGTTTGTGGGCTTTTTCATTTTCTTTGCATAATATACTTCTTGTTTCATACCTTTGTGGTCTGAGGAGCTGGTTGGTACAATTTCCATCTTTTTGAATTTACTGAGGCTTTTTTTGTGGCCTAGTATATGATCTATTCTTGAAAATGTTCCATGTGCACTTGAGAAGAATGTGTATCCTGCCATTTTGGGTGTAGAGTTCTGTAGATGTCTGTTAGGTCCATCTGTTCTAGGGTGTCGTTCAGGGCTTCTGTGTCCTTCCTTATTTTCTGTCTGGTTGATCTGTCCTTTGAGTGGTGTGTTGAAGTCTCCTAAAATGAACGCATTGCATTCTATTTCCCCCTTTAATTCTGTTAGTTCTTGTTTCACATATGTTGGTGCTCCCTCCTGTGTTGGATGCATGGATATTTATAATGGTTATATCCACTCTTTGGACTGACCCCTTTATCATTATATCCTGTCCTTCCTTGTCTCTTGTTACTTTCTTTGTTTTGAAGTCTATTTTGTCTGATACAGGTACTGCAACACCTGTGTTTTTCTCCCTATTGTTTGCATGAAATATCTTTTTCCATCCCTTCACTTTGGGTCTTTGTATGTCTTTGGGTTTGAAGTGAGTCTCTTGTAGGCAGCATATAGATGGGTCTTGCTTTTTTAGCCACTGTGCAATTCTGTCTTTTGGTTGTTGCATTCAGTCCATTTAGATTTAGGGTAATTATTGATAGATATATACTTACTGCCAATGCCAGGCTTTGGATATGTGGTTACCAAAGGTTTAAGGGCAGGAGGGCCTGCCGCATGTCCTTAGGGGGCAAGCCATGCGGCAAGCCGCCTGGGCTTGCTGGTCTGTGCAAAATTCCAAGCAGGCAGTTCGACAAGTTAGAAAACACATGAGGGTGGCGGGGAGGGGGGGGCACGCGGGGCCCACGAGCCACCTCCCTTTGGCCAATCAGCAGCTGCAGCGGGCACCTGTGGGGGTGCACTTTCTCCCCTGCACCGGGAGAGGAGGAAAACGAAAGCAGCGTCTCCTCAGCTGCAGTCAGACTCCTCGCGAGGCGTGGCATGGACCGGGTGCTCTTGCTGCAGGGTCGCTGAAGGCATTCTGACGGGAATTGCCATGCTGACAATTTGGCTGCTGCCGCCGCCGCTGCCATGCCCTTCAAAGCCTGCACACACACACACCCCGCCATTAATGGGCCATTCTGCGAGCACGTGAGGGCCCTAAGCCATGGGTAGGTTGCAGCCCCTCAATATGGCCTACGCGGCTCCCTTCCCCACCCCAAGCAGCTGTGGCGGCTGCGCTGCTGAGTCCGCGCAGTGCCCGAGAGCCCTGACAGGACGTGGGGTGTTGCCGCGGGCGGCCGACTCCAAAGTTGAGGGCAGCCTGGCGGCGCAGGTGGTGGCCGCTCATGACGCTCCAGCTACACTTGCTCCAGGCGCTGGTTTAAGGTAGGCGGGGCGTGGGCGCGGGGACCCCTGAGGTGCAGGCAGGTGGGCTGTGTGTTTAGTGGGATGTGGGCCCCAGGCAGCAGGTTCTGTGACTGCTGCTGTTTTGTTCCTTCAGTTTTTCTTTGCTGTTATACTTCACAAATGAGGGAAATCATTAGGTACTTGTCTGTCACTGCCTGGCTTATTTCACTGAGCATAATACCCTCTATCTCCATCCATGTTGTTGCAATTGATAGGGTTTGTTTATTTCTTATGGCTGAGTAGTATTCCATTGCGTAAGTGTACCAGCTCTCCTTTATCCATTCATCTACTGATGGACACTTAGGTTGCTTCCATATCTAGGCTATTGTAAACATGCCGCAATAAACATAGGGGTGCATCTGTCTTTTTCAAACTGGGCTGCTGCATTCTTAGGGTAAATTCCTAGAAGTAGAATTCCTGGGTCAAATGGTATTCCTATTTTGAGCATTCTGAGGAACCTCCATACTGCTTTCCACAATGGTTGAACTAGTTTACATTCCCACCAGCAGTGTAGGAGGGTTCCCCTTTCTCCACAACCTCGCCAACATTTGTTGTTGTTTGTCTTTTCAATGATGGCGATCCTTACTGGTGTGAGGTGATATCTCATTGTGGTTTTAATTTGCATTTCTCTGATGATTAGCGATGTAGAGCATCTTTTCATGTGCCTGTTAGCCTTCTGGGTTTCTTCTTTAGAGAACTGTCTATTCAGCTCCTCTGCCAATTTTTTAATTGGATTATTTGCTTTTTTTTTGTTGAGGCATGTGAGCTCTTTATATATTTTGGACGTCAATCCTTTATCGGATCTTTCATTTATGAATATGTTGTCCCATACTGTAGGATACCTTTTTGTTCTATTGATGGTGTCCTTTGCTGTACAGAAGCTTTTTAGCTTGATATAGTCCCACTTGTTCATTTTTGCCTTTGTTTCCCTTGCCCGGGGAGATATGTTCATGAAGAAGTCACTCATGTTTATGTCCATGAGATTTTTGCCTATGTTTTTTTCTACATGGTTTCATGACTTACATTCAGGTCTTTGATCCATTTGGAGTTTACTTTTGTGTATGGGGTTAGACAGTGATCCAGTTTCATTCTCTTACATGTAGCTGTCCAGTTTTGCCAGCACCATCTGTTGAAGAGACTGTCATTTCCCCATTGTATGTCCATGGCTCCGTTATCATATATTAATTGACCATATACGTTTGGGTTAATGTCTGGAGTCTCCATTCTCTTCCACTGGTCTGTGGCTCTGTTCTTGTACCAGTACCAAATTGTATTGATTACTGTGACTTTGTAGTAGAGCTTGGAGTTGGGGAGCGAGATCCCCCCCACTTTATTCTTCATTCTCAGGATTGCTTTGGCTATTCGGGGTCTTTGACGGTTCCATATGAATTTTTTAACTATTTGTTCCAGTTCATTGAAGAATGCTGTTGGTAATTTGATAGGGATTGCATTGGATCTGTATACTGCTTTGGGCAGGATGGCCATTTTGATGATATTAATTCTTCCTAGCCATTTATTGGTATCTTTAATTTCTCTAATGAGTGTCTTGTAATTTCATGGTATATGTCTTTCAATTCCTTGGTTAGGTTTATTCCTAGGTATTTTATTCTTTTAGATGCAATTGTGAATGGAATTGATTTCTTGATTTCTTTCTCCTAATTCATCATTATTGTATATGAATGCAAGATTTCTATGTGTTAATTTTGTCTCCTTCAACATTGCTGAATTCAAATATTAGATCTCATAGTTTCGTTGTGGATTCTTCTTGTTTTCTTATGTACCATATCGCATCATCTGCAAACAGTCAGAGTTTCAATTCTTTGTTACCAATCTGGATGCCTTTTATTTCTTTGTGTTGTCTGATTGCCGTGGCTAGGACCTCCAGAACTACGTGGACTAAAAGGAGGGAGATTGGGCATCCTTCTCTTATTCCCAATCTTAAAGGAAATGCTCTCAGCTTCTCTCTGTTAAGTATGATGTTGGCTGTGCCTTTGTCATATATGGACTTGATTATGTTGAGGTACTTGCCCTCATACCCATTTTGTTGGGAATTTTTATCACAAATGGATGTTGAATTTTGTTGAATAGTTTTTCAGCATCTATGGAGATGATCATGTGGTTTTTACCCTTTTTGTTGATGTGGTGGATGATGATGATAGGTTTTAAAATGTTGTACCATCCTTGCATTCCTGGAATAAATCCTGCTTTATCATTATGGATGATCTTTCTGATGTATTTTTGTATTTGGTTTGGAGTATTTTGTTGAGTAGTTTGCATCTATACTCATCAGGGATGTTGGACTGTGATTTTCCTTCTTTGTGGTGTCTTTGCCTGGTTTTGGCATTAAAGTGATGCTGGCCTCATAGAATGAGTGTAAGTCCCTCCTCTTCTACGTTTTGGAAAACTTTAAGGGGGATGGGTATTAGGTCTTCACTAAATGTTTGATAAAATTCAGCATTGAAGCCATGTGGTCCAGGGATTTTGTTCTTAGGTAGTTTGTTGATTACAAATTAAATTTCGTTGCTGGTAATTGGTCTGTTCAGATTTTCTGTTTCTCCCTGGGTCAGCCTTGCTAGGTTGTATTTTTATAGAAAGTTGTCCATTTCTTCTAGGGTATGCAGTTTGTCAGCATATCATTTTTCATAGTATTCTCTAATAATTTTTTTTCCTGTGGCATCTGTAGTGATTTTTCATTTCTCATTTCTGATTTTGTTTATGCATGTAGACACTCTTTTTCTTGATAAGTCTGGCTAGGGGTTTATTTATTTTATTTTCTCAATGAACCAGCTCCTGCTTTCATTGATTTCTGTTGTTTTATTTTTCTCAGTTTTATTTTTTTCTGCTCAAATCTTTATTATGTCCCTCCTCCTTCTGACTTTGGGCCTCAGGTTTTCTTCTTTTCTAGTTTCATTAATTGTGAGTTTAGACTGTTCATATGGGATTGTTGTTGTCTCCTGAGGTAGGCCTGTATTGCAATATTCTTCCCTCTTAGCATGGCCTTTGCTGCATCCCACAGATATTGCAGTGTTGAATTATTGTTGTCATGTGTTTCCATAAATTGCGTGTTCTCAGTTTTTACTTGGTCATTGATCCATTGGTTTTTTAGGAGCATGTTGTTAAGCCTCCATGTGTTTGTGGGCTTTTTCATTTTCTTTGCATAATATACTTCTTGTTTCATACCTTTGTGGTCTGAGGAGCTGGTTGGTACAATTTCCATCTTTTTGAATTTACTGAGGCTTTTTTTGTGGCCTAGTATATGATCTATTCTTGAAAATGTTCCATGTGCACTTGAGAAGAATGTGTATCCTGCCATTTTGGGTGTAGAGTTCTGTAGATGTCTGTTAGGTCCATCTGTTCTAGGGTGTCGTTCAGGGCTTCTGTGTCCTTCCTTATTTTCTGTCTGGTTGATCTGTCCTTTGAGTGGTGTGTTGAAGTCTCCTAAAATGAACGCATTGCATTCTATTTCCCCCTTTAATTCTGTTAGTTCTTGTTTCACATATGTTGGTGCTCCCTCCTGTGTTGGATGCATGGATATTTATAATGGTTATATCCACTCTTTGGACTGACCCCTTTATCATTATATCCTGTCCTTCCTTGTCTCTTGTTACTTTCTTTGTTTTGAAGTCTATTTTGTCTGATACAGGTACTGCAACACCTGTGTTTTTCTCCCTATTGTTTGCATGAAATATCTTTTTCCATCCCTTCACTTTGGGTCTTTGTATGTCTTTGGGTTTGAAGTGAGTCTCTTGTAGGCAGCATATAGATGGGTCTTGCTTTTTTAGCCACTGTGCAATTCTGTCTTTTGGTTGTTGCATTCAGTCCATTTAGATTTAGGGTAATTATTGATAGATATATACTTACTGCCAATGCCAGGCTTTGGATATGTGGTTACCAAAGGTTTAAGGGCAGGAGGGCCTGCCGCATGTCCTTAGGGGGCAAGCCATGCGGCAAGCCGCCTGGGCTTGCTGGTCTGTGCAAAATTCCAAGCAGGCAGTTCGACAAGTTAGAAAACACATGAGGGTGGAGGGGAGCGGGGGGCACGCGGGGCCCACGAGCCACCTCCCTTTGGCCAATCAGCAGCTGCAGCGGGCACCTGTGGGGGTGCACTTTCTCCCCTGCACCGGGAGAGGAGGAAAACGAAAGCAGCGTCTCCTCAGCTGCAGTCAGACTCCTCGCGAGGCGTGGCATGGACCGGGTGCTCTTGCTGCAGGGTCGCTGAAGGCATTCTGACGGGAATTGCCATGCTGACAATTTGGCTGCTGCCGCCGCCGCTGCCATGCCCTTCAAAGCCTGCACACACACACACCCCCGCCATTAATGGGCCATTCTGCGAGCACGTGAGGGCCCTAAGCCATGGGTAGGTTGCAGCCCCTCAATATGGCCTACGCGGCTCCCTTCCCCACCCCAAGCAGCTGTGGCGGCTGCGCTGCTGAGTCCGCGCAGTGCCCGAGAGCCCTGACAGGACGTGGGGTGTTGCCGCGGGCGGCCGACTCCAAAGTTGAGGGCAGCCTGGCGGCGCAGGTGGTGGCCGCTCATGACGCTCCAGCTACACTTGCTCCAGGCGCTGGTTTAAGGTAGGCGGGGCGTGGGCGCGGGGACCCCTGAGGTGCAGGCAGGTGGGCTGTGTGTTTAGTGGGATGTGGGCCCCAGGCAGCAGGTTCTGTGACTGCTGCTGTTTTGTTCCTTCAGTTTTTCTTTGCTGTTATACTTCACAAATGAGGGAAATCATTAGGTACTTGTCTGTCACTGCCTGGCTTATTTCACTGAGCATAATACCCTCTATCTCCATCCATGTTGTTGCAATTGATAGGGTTTGTTTATTTCTTATGGCTGAGTAGTATTCCATTGCGTAAGTGTACCAGCTCTCCTTTATCCATTCATCTACTGATGGACACTTAGGTTGCTTCCATATCTAGGCTATTGTAAACATGCCGCAATAAACATAGGGGTGCATCTGTCTTTTTCAAACTGGGCTGCTGCATTCTTAGGGTAAATTCCTAGAAGTAGAATTCCTGGGTCAAATGGTATTCCTATTTTGAGCATTCTGAGGAACCTCCATACTGCTTTCCACAATGGTTGAACTAGTTTACATTCCCACCAGCAGTGTAGGAGGGTTCCCCTTTCTCCACAACCTCGCCAACATTTGTTGTTGTTTGTCTTTTCAATGATGGCGATCCTTACTGGTGTGAGGTGATATCTCATTGTGGTTTTAATTTGCATTTCTCTGATGATTAGCGATGTAGAGCATCTTTTCATGTGCCTGTTAGCCTTCTGGGTTTCTTCTTTAGAGAACTGTCTATTCAGCTCCTCTGCCAATTTTTTAATTGGATTATTTGCTTTTTTTTTGTTGAGGCATGTGAGCTCTTTATATATTTTGGACGTCAATCCTTTATCGGATCTTTCATTTATGAATATGTTGTCCCATACTGTAGGATACCTTTTTGTTCTATTGATGGTGTCCTTTGCTGTACAGAAGCTTTTTAGCTTGATATAGTCCCACTTGTTCATTTTTGCCTTTGTTTCCCTTGCCCGGGGAGATATGTTCATGAAGAAGTCACTCATGTTTATGTCCATGAGATTTTTGCCTATGTTTTTTTCTACATGGTTTCATGACTTACATTCAGGTCTTTGATCCATTTGGAGTTTACTTTTGTGTATGGGGTTAGACAGTGATCCAGTTTCATTCTCTTACATGTAGCTGTCCAGTTTTGCCAGCACCATCTGTTGAAGAGACTGTCATTTCCCCATTGTATGTCCATGGCTCCGTTATCATATATTAATTGACCATATACGTTTGGGTTAATGTCTGGAGTCTCCATTCTCTTCCACTGGTCTGTGGCTCTGTTCTTGTACCAGTACCAAATTGTATTGATTACTGTGACTTTGTAGTAGAGCTTGGAGTTGGGGAGCGAGATCCCCCCCACTTTATTCTTCATTCTCAGGATTGCTTTGGCTATTCGGGGTCTTTGACGGTTCCATATGAATTTTTTAACTATTTGTTCCAGTTCATTGAAGAATGCTGTTGGTAATTTGATAGGGATTGCATTGGATCTGTATACTGCTTTGGGCAGGATGGCCATTTTGATGATATTAATTCTTCCTAGCCATTTATTGGTATCTTTAATTTCTCTAATGAGTGTCTTGTAATTTCATGGTATATGTCTTTCAATTCCTTGGTTAGGTTTATTCCTAGGTATTTTATTCTTTTAGATGCAATTGTGAATGGAATTGATTTCTTGATTTCTTTCTCCTAATTCATCATTATTGTATATGAATGCAAGATTTCTATGTGTTAATTTTGTCTCCTTCAACATTGCTGAATTCAAATATTAGATCTCATAGTTTCGTTGTGGATTCTTCTTGTTTTCTTATGTACCATATCGCATCATCTGCAAACAGTCAGAGTTTCAATTCTTTGTTACCAATCTGGATGCCTTTTATTTCTTTGTGTTGTCTGATTGCCGTGGCTAGGACCTCCAGAACTACGTGGACTAAAAGGAGGGAGATTGGGCATCCTTCTCTTATTCCCAATCTTAAAGGAAATGCTCTCAGCTTCTCTCTGTTAAGTATGATGTTGGCTGTGCCTTTGTCATATATGGACTTGATTATGTTGAGGTACTTGCCCTCATACCCATTTTGTTGGGAATTTTTATCACAAATGGATGTTGAATTTTGTTGAATAGTTTTTCAGCATCTATGGAGATGATCATGTGGTTTTTACCCTTTTTGTTGATGTGGTGGATGATGATGATAGGTTTTAAAATGTTGTACCATCCTTGCATTCCTGGAATAAATCCTGCTTTATCATTATGGATGATCTTTCTGATGTATTTTTGTATTTGGTTTGGAGTATTTTGTTGAGTAGTTTGCATCTATACTCATCAGGGATGTTGGACTGTGATTTTCCTTCTTTGTGGTGTCTTTGCCTGGTTTTGGCATTAAAGTGATGCTGGCCTCATAGAATGAGTGTAAGTCCCTCCTCTTCTACGTTTTGGAAAACTTTAAGGGGGATGGGTATTAGGTCTTCACTAAATGTTTGATAAAATTCAGCATTGAAGCCATGTGGTCCAGGGATTTTGTTCTTAGGTAGTTTGTTGATTACAAATTAAATTTCGTTGCTGGTAATTGGTCTGTTCAGATTTTCTGTTTCTCCCTGGGTCAGCCTTGCTAGGTTGTATTTTTATAGAAAGTTGTCCATTTCTTCTAGGGTATGCAGTTTGTCAGCATATCATTTTTCATAGTATTCTCTAATAATTTTTTTTCCTGTGGCATCTGTAGTGATTTTTCATTTCTCATTTCTGATTTTGTTTATGCATGTAGACACTCTTTTTCTTGATAAGTCTGGCTAGGGGTTTATTTATTTTATTTTCTCAATGAACCAGCTCCTGCTTTCATTGATTTCTGTTGTTTTATTTTTCTCAGTTTTATTTTTTTCTGCTCAAATCTTTATTATGTCCCTCCTCCTTCTGACTTTGGGCCTCAGGTTTTCTTCTTTTCTAGTTTCATTAATTGTGAGTTTAGACTGTTCATATGGGATTGTTGTTGTCTCCTGAGGTAGGCCTGTATTGCAATATTCTTCCCTCTTAGCATGGCCTTTGCTGCATCCCACAGATATTGCAGTGTTGAATTATTGTTGTCATGTGTTTCCATAAATTGCGTGTTCTCAGTTTTTACTTGGTCATTGATCCATTGGTTTTTTAGGAGCATGTTGTTAAGCCTCCATGTGTTTGTGGGCTTTTTCATTTTCTTTGCATAATATACTTCTTGTTTCATACCTTTGTGGTCTGAGGAGCTGGTTGGTACAATTTCCATCTTTTTGAATTTACTGAGGCTTTTTTTGTGGCCTAGTATATGATCTATTCTTGAAAATGTTCCATGTGCACTTGAGAAGAATGTGTATCCTGCCATTTTGGGTGTAGAGTTCTGTAGATGTCTGTTAGGTCCATCTGTTCTAGGGTGTCGTTCAGGGCTTCTGTGTCCTTCCTTATTTTCTGTCTGGTTGATCTGTCCTTTGAGTGGTGTGTTGAAGTCTCCTAAAATGAACGCATTGCATTCTATTTCCCCCTTTAATTCTGTTAGTTCTTGTTTCACATATGTTGGTGCTCCCTCCTGTGTTGGATGCATGGATATTTATAATGGTTATATCCACTCTTTGGACTGACCCCTTTATCATTATATCCTGTCCTTCCTTGTCTCTTGTTACTTTCTTTGTTTTGAAGTCTATTTTGTCTGATACAGGTACTGCAACACCTGTGTTTTTCTCCCTATTGTTTGCATGAAATATCTTTTTCCATCCCTTCACTTTGGGTCTTTGTATGTCTTTGGGTTTGAAGTGAGTCTCTTGTAGGCAGCATATAGATGGGTCTTGCTTTTTTAGCCACTGTGCAATTCTGTCTTTTGGTTGTTGCATTCAGTCCATTTAGATTTAGGGTAATTATTGATAGATATATACTTACTGCCAATGCCAGGCTTTGGATATGTGGTTACCAAAGGTTTAAGGGCAGGAGGGCCTGCCGCATGTCCTTAGGGGGCAAGCCATGCGGCAAGCCGCCTGGGCTTGCTGGTCTGTGCAAAATTCCAAGCAGGCAGTTCGACAAGTTAGAAAACACATGAGGGTGGAGGGGAGCGGGGGGCACGCGGGGCCCACGAGCCACCTCCCTTTGGCCAATCAGCAGCTGCAGCGGGCACCTGTGGGGGTGCACTTTCTCCCCTGCACCGGGAGAGGAGGAAAACGAAAGCAGCGTCTCCTCAGCTGCAGTCAGACTCCTCGCGAGGCGTGGCATGGACCGGGTGCTCTTGCTGCAGGGTCGCTGAAGGCATTCTGACGGGAATTGCCATGCTGACAATTTGGCTGCTGCCGCCGCCGCTGCCATGCCCTTCAAAGCCTGCACACACACACACCCCCGCCATTAATGGGCCATTCTGCGAGCACGTGAGGGCCCTAAGCCATGGGTAGGTTGCAGCCCCTCAATATGGCCTACGCGGCTCCCTTCCCCACCCCAAGCAGCTGTGGCGGCTGCGCTGCTGAGTCCGCGCAGTGCCCGAGAGCCCTGACAGGACGTGGGGTGTTGCCGCGGGCGGCCGACTCCAAAGTTGAGGGCAGCCTGGCGGCGCAGGTGGTGGCCGCTCATGACGCTCCAGCTACACTTGCTCCAGGCGCTGGTTTAAGGTAGGCGGGGCGTGGGCGCGGGGACCCCTGAGGTGCAGGCAGGTGGGCTGTGTGTTTAGTGGGATGTGGGCCCCAGGCAGCAGGTTCTGTGACTGCTGCTGTTTTGTTCCTTCAGTTTTTCTTTGCTGTTATACTTCACAAATGAGGGAAATCATTAGGTACTTGTCTGTCACTGCCTGGCTTATTTCACTGAGCATAATACCCTCTATCTCCATCCATGTTGTTGCAATTGATAGGGTTTGTTTATTTCTTATGGCTGAGTAGTATTCCATTGCGTAAGTGTACCAGCTCTCCTTTATCCATTCATCTACTGATGGACACTTAGGTTGCTTCCATATCTAGGCTATTGTAAACATGCCGCAATAAACATAGGGGTGCATCTGTCTTTTTCAAACTGGGCTGCTGCATTCTTAGGGTAAATTCCTAGAAGTAGAATTCCTGGGTCAAATGGTATTCCTATTTTGAGCATTCTGAGGAACCTCCATACTGCTTTCCACAATGGTTGAACTAGTTTACATTCCCACCAGCAGTGTAGGAGGGTTCCCCTTTCTCCACAACCTCGCCAACATTTGTTGTTGTTTGTCTTTTCAATGATGGCGATCCTTACTGGTGTGAGGTGATATCTCATTGTGGTTTTAATTTGCATTTCTCTGATGATTAGCGATGTAGAGCATCTTTTCATGTGCCTGTTAGCCTTCTGGGTTTCTTCTTTAGAGAACTGTCTATTCAGCTCCTCTGCCAATTTTTTAATTGGATTATTTGCTTTTTTTTTGTTGAGGCATGTGAGCTCTTTATATATTTTGGACGTCAATCCTTTATCGGATCTTTCATTTATGAATATGTTGTCCCATACTGTAGGATACCTTTTTGTTCTATTGATGGTGTCCTTTGCTGTACAGAAGCTTTTTAGCTTGATATAGTCCCACTTGTTCATTTTTGCCTTTGTTTCCCTTGCCCGGGGAGATATGTTCATGAAGAAGTCACTCATGTTTATGTCCATGAGATTTTTGCCTATGTTTTTTTCTACATGGTTTCATGACTTACATTCAGGTCTTTGATCCATTTGGAGTTTACTTTTGTGTATGGGGTTAGACAGTGATCCAGTTTCATTCTCTTACATGTAGCTGTCCAGTTTTGCCAGCACCATCTGTTGAAGAGACTGTCATTTCCCCATTGTATGTCCATGGCTCCGTTATCATATATTAATTGACCATATACGTTTGGGTTAATGTCTGGAGTCTCCATTCTCTTCCACTGGTCTGTGGCTCTGTTCTTGTACCAGTACCAAATTGTATTGATTACTGTGACTTTGTAGTAGAGCTTGGAGTTGGGGAGCGAGATCCCCCCCACTTTATTCTTCATTCTCAGGATTGCTTTGGCTATTCGGGGTCTTTGACGGTTCCATATGAATTTTTTAACTATTTGTTCCAGTTCATTGAAGAATGCTGTTGGTAATTTGATAGGGATTGCATTGGATCTGTATACTGCTTTGGGCAGGATGGCCATTTTGATGATATTAATTCTTCCTAGCCATTTATTGGTATCTTTAATTTCTCTAATGAGTGTCTTGTAATTTCATGGTATATGTCTTTCAATTCCTTGGTTAGGTTTATTCCTAGGTATTTTATTCTTTTAGATGCAATTGTGAATGGAATTGATTTCTTGATTTCTTTCTCCTAATTCATCATTATTGTATATGAATGCAAGATTTCTATGTGTTAATTTTGTCTCCTTCAACATTGCTGAATTCAAATATTAGATCTCATAGTTTCGTTGTGGATTCTTCTTGTTTTCTTATGTACCATATCGCATCATCTGCAAACAGTCAGAGTTTCAATTCTTTGTTACCAATCTGGATGCCTTTTATTTCTTTGTGTTGTCTGATTGCCGTGGCTAGGACCTCCAGAACTACGTGGACTAAAAGGAGGGAGATTGGGCATCCTTCTCTTATTCCCAATCTTAAAGGAAATGCTCTCAGCTTCTCTCTGTTAAGTATGATGTTGGCTGTGCCTTTGTCATATATGGACTTGATTATGTTGAGGTACTTGCCCTCATACCCATTTTGTTGGGAATTTTTATCACAAATGGATGTTGAATTTTGTTGAATAGTTTTTCAGCATCTATGGAGATGATCATGTGGTTTTTACCCTTTTTGTTGATGTGGTGGATGATGATGATAGGTTTTAAAATGTTGTACCATCCTTGCATTCCTGGAATAAATCCTGCTTTATCATTATGGATGATCTTTCTGATGTATTTTTGTATTTGGTTTGGAGTATTTTGTTGAGTAGTTTGCATCTATACTCATCAGGGATGTTGGACTGTGATTTTCCTTCTTTGTGGTGTCTTTGCCTGGTTTTGGCATTAAAGTGATGCTGGCCTCATAGAATGAGTGTAAGTCCCTCCTCTTCTACGTTTTGGAAAACTTTAAGGGGGATGGGTATTAGGTCTTCACTAAATGTTTGATAAAATTCAGCATTGAAGCCATGTGGTCCAGGGATTTTGTTCTTAGGTAGTTTGTTGATTACAAATTAAATTTCGTTGCTGGTAATTGGTCTGTTCAGATTTTCTGTTTCTCCCTGGGTCAGCCTTGCTAGGTTGTATTTTTATAGAAAGTTGTCCATTTCTTCTAGGGTATGCAGTTTGTCAGCATATCATTTTTCATAGTATTCTCTAATAATTTTTTTTCCTGTGGCATCTGTAGTGATTTTTCATTTCTCATTTCTGATTTTGTTTATGCATGTAGACACTCTTTTTCTTGATAAGTCTGGCTAGGGGTTTATTTATTTTATTTTCTCAATGAACCAGCTCCTGCTTTCATTGATTTCTGTTGTTTTATTTTTCTCAGTTTTATTTTTTTCTGCTCAAATCTTTATTATGTCCCTCCTCCTTCTGACTTTGGGCCTCAGGTTTTCTTCTTTTCTAGTTTCATTAATTGTGAGTTTAGACTGTTCATATGGGATTGTTGTTGTCTCCTGAGGTAGGCCTGTATTGCAATATTCTTCCCTCTTAGCATGGCCTTTGCTGCATCCCACAGATATTGCAGTGTTGAATTATTGTTGTCATGTGTTTCCATAAATTGCGTGTTCTCAGTTTTTACTTGGTCATTGATCCATTGGTTTTTTAGGAGCATGTTGTTAAGCCTCCATGTGTTTGTGGGCTTTTTCATTTTCTTTGCATAATATACTTCTTGTTTCATACCTTTGTGGTCTGAGGAGCTGGTTGGTACAATTTCCATCTTTTTGAATTTACTGAGGCTTTTTTTGTGGCCTAGTATATGATCTATTCTTGAAAATGTTCCATGTGCACTTGAGAAGAATGTGTATCCTGCCATTTTGGGTGTAGAGTTCTGTAGATGTCTGTTAGGTCCATCTGTTCTAGGGTGTCGTTCAGGGCTTCTGTGTCCTTCCTTATTTTCTGTCTGGTTGATCTGTCCTTTGAGTGGTGTGTTGAAGTCTCCTAAAATGAACGCATTGCATTCTATTTCCCCCTTTAATTCTGTTAGTTCTTGTTTCACATATGTTGGTGCTCCCTCCTGTGTTGGATGCATGGATATTTATAATGGTTATATCCACTCTTTGGACTGACCCCTTTATCATTATATCCTGTCCTTCCTTGTCTCTTGTTACTTTCTTTGTTTTGAAGTCTATTTTGTCTGATACAGGTACTGCAACACCTGTGTTTTTCTCCCTATTGTTTGCATGAAATATCTTTTTCCATCCCTTCACTTTGGGTCTTTGTATGTCTTTGGGTTTGAAGTGAGTCTCTTGTAGGCAGCATATAGATGGGTCTTGCTTTTTTAGCCACTGTGCAATTCTGTCTTTTGGTTGTTGCATTCAGTCCATTTAGATTTAGGGTAATTATTGATAGATATATACTTACTGCCAATGCCAGGCTTTGGATATGTGGTTACCAAAGGTTTAAGGGCAGGAGGGCCTGCCGCATGTCCTTAGGGGGCAAGCCATGCGGCAAGCCGCCTGGGCTTGCTGGTCTGTGCAAAATTCCAAGCAGGCAGTTCGACAAGTTAGAAAACACATGAGGGTGGCGGGGAGGGGGGGGCACGCGGGGCCCACGAGCCACCTCCCTTTGGCCAATCAGCAGCTGCAGCGGGCACCTGTGGGGGTGCACTTTCTCCCCTGCACCGGGAGAGGAGGAAAACGAAAGCAGCGTCTCCTCAGCTGCAGTCAGACTCCTCGCGAGGCGTGGCATGGACCGGGTGCTCTTGCTGCAGGGTCGCTGAAGGCATTCTGACGGGAATTGCCATGCTGACAATTTGGCTGCTGCCGCCGCCGCTGCCATGCCCTTCAAAGCCTGCACACACACACCCCCCGCCATTAATGGGCCATTCTGCGAGCACGTGAGGGCCCTAAGCCATGGGTAGGTTGCAGCCCCTCAATATGGCCTACGCGGCTCCCTTCCCCACCCCAAGCAGCTGTGGCGGCTGCGCTGCTGAGTCCGCGCAGTGCCCGAGAGCCCTGACAGGACGTGGGGTGTTGCCGCGGGCGGCCGACTCCAAAGTTGAGGGCAGCCTGGCGGCGCAGGTGGTGGCCGCTCATGACGCTCCAGCTACACTTGCTCCAGGCGCTGGTTTAAGGTAGGCGGGGCGTGGGCGCGGGGACCCCTGAGGTGCAGGCAGGTGGGCTGTGTGTTTAGTGGGATGTGGGCCCCAGGCAGCAGGTTCTGTGACTGCTGCTGTTTTGTTCCTTCAGTTTTTCTTTGCTGTTATACTTCACAAATGAGGGAAATCATTAGGTACTTGTCTGTCACTGCCTGGCTTATTTCACTGAGCATAATACCCTCTATCTCCATCCATGTTGTTGCAATTGATAGGATTTGTTTATTTCTTATGGCTGAGTAGTATTCCATTGCGTAAGTGTACCAGCTCTCCTTTATCCATTCATCTACTGATGGACACTTAGGTTGCTTCCATATCTAGGCTATTGTAAACATGCCGCAATAAACATAGGGGTGCATCTGTCTTTTTCAAACTGGGCTGCTGCATTCTTAGGGTAAATTCCTAGAAGTAGAATTCCTGGGTCAAATGGTATTCCTATTTTGAGCATTCTGAGGAACCTCCATACTGCTTTCCACAATGGTTGAACTAGTTTACATTCCCACCAGCAGTGTAGGAGGGTTCCCCTTTCTCCACAACCTCGCCAACATTTGTTGTTGTTTGTCTTTTCAATGATGGCGATCCTTACTGGTGTGAGGTGATATCTCATTGTGGTTTTAATTTGCATTTCTCTGATGATTAGCGATGTAGAGCATCTTTTCATGTGCCTGTTAGCCTTCTGGGTTTCTTCTTTAGAGAACTGTCTATTCAGCTCCTCTGCCAATTTTTTAATTGGATTATTTGCTTTTTTTTTGTTGAGGCATGTGAGCTCTTTATATATTTTGGACGTCAATCCTTTATCGGATCTTTCATTTATGAATATGTTGTCCCATACTGTAGGATACCTTTTTGTTCTATTGATGGTGTCCTTTGCTGTACAGAAGCTTTTTAGCTTGATATAGTCCCACTTGTTCATTTTTGCCTTTGTTTCCCTTGCCCGGGGAGATATGTTCATGAAGAAGTCACTCATGTTTATGTCCATGAGATTTTTGCCTATGTTTTTTTCTACATGGTTTCATGACTTACATTCAGGTCTTTGATCCATTTGGAGTTTACTTTTGTGTATGGGGTTAGACAGTGATCCAGTTTCATTCTCTTACATGTAGCTGTCCAGTTTTGCCAGCACCATCTGTTGAAGAGACTGTCATTTCCCCATTGTATGTCCATGGCTCCGTTATCATATATTAATTGACCATATACGTTTGGGTTAATGTCTGGAGTCTCCATTCTCTTCCACTGGTCTGTGGCTCTGTTCTTGTACCAGTACCAAATTGTATTGATTACTGTGACTTTGTAGTAGAGCTTGGAGTTGGGGAGCGAGATCCCCCCCACTTTATTCTTCATTCTCAGGATTGCTTTGGCTATTCGGGGTCTTTGACGGTTCCATATGAATTTTTTAACTATTTGTTCCAGTTCATTGAAGAATGCTGTTGGTAATTTGATAGGGATTGCATTGGATCTGTATACTGCTTTGGGCAGGATGGCCATTTTGATGATATTAATTCTTCCTAGCCATTTATTGGTATCTTTAATTTCTCTAATGAGTGTCTTGTAATTTCATGGTATATGTCTTTCAATTCCTTGGTTAGGTTTATTCCTAGGTATTTTATTCTTTTAGATGCAATTGTGAATGGAATTGATTTCTTGATTTCTTTCTCCTAATTCATCATTATTGTATATGAATGCAAGATTTCTATGTGTTAATTTTGTCTCCTTCAACATTGCTGAATTCAAATATTAGATCTCATAGTTTCGTTGTGGATTCTTCTTGTTTTCTTATGTACCATATCGCATCATCTGCAAACAGTCAGAGTTTCAATTCTTTGTTACCAATCTGGATGCCTTTTATTTCTTTGTGTTGTCTGATTGCCGTGGCTAGGACCTCCAGAACTACGTGGACTAAAAGGAGGGAGATTGGGCATCCTTCTCTTATTCCCAATCTTAAAGGAAATGCTCTCAGCTTCTCTCTGTTAAGTATGATGTTGGCTGTGCCTTTGTCATATATGGACTTGATTATGTTGAGGTACTTGCCCTCATACCCATTTTGTTGGGAATTTTTATCACAAATGGATGTTGAATTTTGTTGAATAGTTTTTCAGCATCTATGGAGATGATCATGTGGTTTTTACCCTTTTTGTTGATGTGGTGGATGATGATGATAGGTTTTAAAATGTTGTACCATCCTTGCATTCCTGGAATAAATCCTGCTTTATCATTATGGATGATCTTTCTGATGTATTTTTGTATTTGGTTTGGAGTATTTTGTTGAGTAGTTTGCATCTATACTCATCAGGGATGTTGGACTGTGATTTTCCTTCTTTGTGGTGTCTTTGCCTGGTTTTGGCATTAAAGTGATGCTGGCCTCATAGAATGAGTGTAAGTCCCTCCTCTTCTACGTTTTGGAAAACTTTAAGGGGGATGGGTATTAGGTCTTCACTAAATGTTTGATAAAATTCAGCATTGAAGCCATGTGGTCCAGGGATTTTGTTCTTAGGTAGTTTGTTGATTACAAATTAAATTTCGTTGCTGGTAATTGGTCTGTTCAGATTTTCTGTTTCTCCCTGGGTCAGCCTTGCTAGGTTGTATTTTTATAGAAAGTTGTCCATTTCTTCTAGGGTATGCAGTTTGTCAGCATATCATTTTTCATAGTATTCTCTAATAATTTTTTTTCCTGTGGCATCTGTAGTGATTTTTCATTTCTCATTTCTGATTTTGTTTATGCATGTAGACACTCTTTTTCTTGATAAGTCTGGCTAGGGGTTTATTTATTTTATTTTCTCAATGAACCAGCTCCTGCTTTCATTGATTTCTGTTGTTTTATTTTTCTCAGTTTTATTTTTTTCTGCTCAAATCTTTATTATGTCCCTCCTCCTTCTGACTTTGGGCCTCAGGTTTTCTTCTTTTCTAGTTTCATTAATTGTGAGTTTAGACTGTTCATATGGGATTGTTGTTGTCTCCTGAGGTAGGCCTGTATTGCAATATTCTTCCCTCTTAGCATGGCCTTTGCTGCATCCCACAGATATTGCAGTGTTGAATTATTGTTGTCATGTGTTTCCATAAATTGCGTGTTCTCAGTTTTTACTTGGTCATTGATCCATTGGTTTTTTAGGAGCATGTTGTTAAGCCTCCATGTGTTTGTGGGCTTTTTCATTTTCTTTGCATAATATACTTCTTGTTTCATACCTTTGTGGTCTGAGGAGCTGGTTGGTACAATTTCCATCTTTTTGAATTTACTGAGGCTTTTTTTGTGGCCTAGTATATGATCTATTCTTGAAAATGTTCCATGTGCACTTGAGAAGAATGTGTATCCTGCCATTTTGGGTGTAGAGTTCTGTAGATGTCTGTTAGGTCCATCTGTTCTAGGGTGTCGTTCAGGGCTTCTGTGTCCTTCCTTATTTTCTGTCTGGTTGATCTGTCCTTTGAGTGGTGTGTTGAAGTCTCCTAAAATGAACGCATTGCATTCTATTTCCCCCTTTAATTCTGTTAGTTCTTGTTTCACATATGTTGGTGCTCCCTCCTGTGTTGGATGCATGGATATTTATAATGGTTATATCCACTCTTTGGACTGACCCCTTTATCATTATATCCTGTCCTTCCTTGTCTCTTGTTACTTTCTTTGTTTTGAAGTCTATTTTGTCTGATACAGGTACTGCAACACCTGTGTTTTTCTCCCTATTGTTTGCATGAAATATCTTTTTCCATCCCTTCACTTTGGGTCTTTGTATGTCTTTGGGTTTGAAGTGAGTCTCTTGTAGGCAGCATATAGATGGGTCTTGCTTTTTTAGCCACTGTGCAATTCTGTCTTTTGGTTGTTGCATTCAGTCCATTTAGATTTAGGGTAATTATTGATAGATATATACTTACTGCCAATGCCAGGCTTTGGATATGTGGTTACCAAAGGTTTAAGGGCAGGAGGGCCTGCCGCATGTCCTTAGGGGGCAAGCCATGCGGCAAGCCGCCTGGGCTTGCTGGTCTGTGCAAAATTCCAAGCAGGCAGTTCGACAAGTTAGAAAACACATGAGGGTGGCGGGGAGGGGGGGGCACGCGGGGCCCACGAGCCACCTCCCTTTGGCCAATCAGCAGCTGCAGCGGGCACCTGTGGGGGTGCACTTTCTCCCCTGCACCGGGAGAGGAGGAAAACGAAAGCAGCGTCTCCTCAGCTGCAGTCAGACTCCTCGCGAGGCGTGGCATGGACCGGGTGCTCTTGCTGCAGGGTCGCTGAAGGCATTCTGACGGGAATTGCCATGCTGACAATTTGGCTGCTGCCGCCGCCGCTGCCATGCCCTTCAAAGCCTGCACACACACACCCCCCGCCATTAATGGGCCATTCTGCGAGCACGTGAGGGCCCTAAGCCATGGGTAGGTTGCAGCCCCTCAATATGGCCTACGCGGCTCCCTTCCCCACCCCAAGCAGCTGTGGCGGCTGCGCTGCTGAGTCCGCGCAGTGCCCGAGAGCCCTGACAGGACGTGGGGTGTTGCCGCGGGCGGCCGACTCCAAAGTTGAGGGCAGCCTGGCGGCGCAGGTGGTGGCCGCTCATGACGCTCCAGCTACACTTGCTCCAGGCGCTGGTTTAAGGTAGGCGGGGCGTGGGCGCGGGGACCCCTGAGGTGCAGGCAGGTGGGCTGTGTGTTTAGTGGGATGTGGGCCCCAGGCAGCAGGTTCTGTGACTGCTGCTGTTTTGTTCCTTCAGTTTTTCTTTGCTGTTATACTTCACAAATGAGGGAAATCATTAGGTACTTGTCTGTCACTGCCTGGCTTATTTCACTGAGCATAATACCCTCTATCTCCATCCATGTTGTTGCAATTGATAGGATTTGTTTATTTCTTATGGCTGAGTAGTATTCCATTGCGTAAGTGTACCAGCTCTCCTTTATCCATTCATCTACTGATGGACACTTAGGTTGCTTCCATATCTAGGCTATTGTAAACATGCCGCAATAAACATAGGGGTGCATCTGTCTTTTTCAAACTGGGCTGCTGCATTCTTAGGGTAAATTCCTAGAAGTAGAATTCCTGGGTCAAATGGTATTCCTATTTTGAGCATTCTGAGGAACCTCCATACTGCTTTCCACAATGGTTGAACTAGTTTACATTCCCACCAGCAGTGTAGGAGGGTTCCCCTTTCTCCACAACCTCGCCAACATTTGTTGTTGTTTGTCTTTTCAATGATGGCGATCCTTACTGGTGTGAGGTGATATCTCATTGTGGTTTTAATTTGCATTTCTCTGATGATTAGCGATGTAGAGCATCTTTTCATGTGCCTGTTAGCCTTCTGGGTTTCTTCTTTAGAGAACTGTCTATTCAGCTCCTCTGCCCATTTTTTAATTGGATTATTTGCTTTTTTTTTGTTGAGGCATGTGAGCTCTTTATATATTTTGGACGTCAATCCTTTATCGGATCTTTCATTTATGAATATGTTGTCCCATACTGTAGGATACCTTTTTGTTCTATTGATGGTGTCCTTTGCTGTACAGAAGCTTTTTAGCTTGATATAGTCCCACTTGTTCATTTTTGCCTTTGTTTCCCTTGCCCGGGGAGATATGTTCATGAAGAAGTCACTCATGTTTATGTCCATGAGATTTTTGCCTATGTTTTTTTCTACATGGTTTCATGACTTACATTCAGGTCTTTGATCCATTTGGAGTTTACTTTTGTGTATGGGGTTAGACAGTGATCCAGTTTCATTCTCTTACATGTAGCTGTCCAGTTTTGCCAGCACCATCTGTTGAAGAGACTG
>NW_026645044.1:0-35229 GCF_030020395.1 Manis pentadactyla
AATGTTACGTGTGCACATGAGAAGAATGTGTGTCCTGTTGATTTTGGATGTAGAGTTGTATAGATATCTATTAGGGCCATCTGTTCTAGTGTTTTATTCAGTGCTTCTGTGTCCTTACTTATTTTCTGTCTCTAGGATCTGTCCTTTTTAGTGAGTGGTGGGTTGAATTCTCCCAAAGTGTATGCATTGCATTCTATTTCCTCCTTTAATTCTGTTAGTATTTGTTTCAAATATGCTGGTGCTTCAGTGTCGTATTCACATATACTCATTATGGTTATATCCTCTTGTTGAACTGAGCCCGTCATCATTATGTAATGTCTTTCTTTATCTTTTATTTTCTTTTTTACTTTCTTTTTTTTTAGTTTTTTGATCTTTACACCTGATTTGTGTGTTTATCCCACTTTTCTCTGTTATTATGATTATAATTGTAATTAATATTTTTTAATATAAAGGTGAAGTGGTAGGTAGCTGCAAGATAAAGGTAGAAAACAGAGTTTAGTGTTTTGAGAGAGCACATATGGATGATCAGGTGTGTGCCTGTAGACTAAGTGTTAGTCCAGGCTAGACAAGGGCAATAAAACATCCACGGATGCAGATTTCTCTCAAAACAAGGGCATTGAGGTTTGAAGCCTCACCTCTGTAGATTCCCACTTTCTCACCTGATGGCCGCCCTGTGACTGTGCCTGTCTTATGTTGTTCCTCCCTTGAAGAATCTTCGCATCTCTGGCTAACCAGTCACCTTCCAGGAACTTACAGGGAAATTTTAATTTGATAAGTGAGATAGAAGCAATATTGTTTTAAAAGGTTAGCTATTTACTTCTTTGCAGATTTATGCCATGTGGTATCTGTGCCCAGCATTTTCCCTGAAGTATCTTTACCACTTGGTAGAATTATCTTACGCAGTAAATTCGAAATGAGGCACGAATTCTATTTAAGGGCTGTAATTAGCAAGGAAGAAGAGAAGCTATAGAAGTAGCAGACGGACGAAAACATGGGAAGATTATTTATTTCTTTGAAATATCTTCTTGTAGAGTAACTTAAGCATGTATAGGTTTTAAACTACTAATTAAATTGAGCACGCACATTAACGTAGAGGGAATACCCTTACATAACCAAAGCAGACCTATAATTACCAGCCATCACCAGTGAAACCAAGAAAACCAGTTAGGCTTCCTAGGCATTTGTGAACATTTATCTATGATATGATGGATATTGTCCAACTGAACTTGAACGGCCTGAGAGAATTCAGACAAATTAAAACAACCGATTCCTGGGAATTGTTCACATCCCATATGCTCTTTTAACAGTAGATAGTCTGTAGTTGTAAGATTTTGGAGCGCTATAACTTGCACTTCTCCTAATTCTTGGTTGAGTTCCAACAGAATAGTCCCAGTCAAATTTGTTGTTTTACTGTATGCACAGGCCAGCTTAGATATTTTCATCTCCATTCACATGGCAAGTATAGGAACTGGTGAGACGATTGCAGCTGCAACTGTAGCAGTGCCTGGATTTTTGTTGAGGATTTTAATGATCATCTTCTTTAATGACTCTTACAGAGAGTGCTGAAGTTGGACGTACTTCTTCATATCGTATCTAAGTTCATTATGTGGTTAGTCCAATTAGGCTTTGATCCGCTATATAAGCACCAAGAGACCTTTTTCCCCAAATTTTTATACGCCCTTTATATCATTGTGTAGAACTCATTGGAAGTCAACACACAGGAACTGCTTTTTTATCTATAGAGACGAATATTATCAGAAAACTGTACAGCCACACCGATGATCTGCAAATCTTCAACTGATCAAAATTAAGGATATTTTAGGCATGAATTTATCCTTGGTTTACCGTTAATTTTATTCTATCTGGGAGTTATACCCCTTTTCTTTCTTTATTTTCTTTTTTTCTCGTTAACATTAATCTAAACTTACATGAAGAATATTTTGTTTTCTAGTCTCTCCCCTATAACTGGTCGCCACTGTTAACCCCTTTCCAATCACTGTCCATCAGCAGAGCAAAATGTTGTAGAATCAATACTTGTCTTCTCTGTGATGTACAGCCCTCCAATTTCTCCCACCCACCCCCATTAGCATGCTAATCTTATCACCCTCCTTCTACTTCCCCCCTTATCCCTCCCTAACCACCCATCCTCCCAACTCCCTTTCCCTTTGGAACCTGTTACTCCATTCTTGGGTACAGTGAATCCGCTTCTGTTTTGTTCGTTCAGTTTTTCTTTCGTTCTTACACACCACAAATCAGTGAAATCATTTGGTATTTACCTTTCTCTGCTTGGCTTACTTCACTGAGCATAATATCCTCCAGCTCCATCCATGTTGCTGCAAATGGTAGGATTTGCCCTCGTCTTATGGCTGAGTAATATTCCATTTTGCATATGTACCACATCTTCTTTATCCATTCATCTACCAATGAACATTTAGGTTGCTTCCATTTCTTTGCTATAGTGAATAGTGCTGCAATAGACATCGGTGTGCATTTGTCTTTTCAAAATTGATTGCTGCATTCTTAGTGTATATTCCTCGGAGGGGAATTCCTGGGTCCAATGGTAAATCTTTTCTGAGCATTTTCAGGAACCTCCATACTCCTTTCCACAATGGTTGAACTAATTTACATTCCCACCAGCAGTGTAGGAGGGTTCCCCTTTCTCCACAGCCACAACAACATTTGTTGTTGCTTGTCTTTTGAATGATAGCCATCCTTAGTGGTGTGAGGTGATAACTCATTGCAGTTTATTTTGCATTTCTCTGATAATAATGATGTGGAGCATCTTTTCATGTGTCTGTTGGCCATCTGTATTTGTTATTTGGAGATCTGTCTGTTCAGTCCTCTGCCGATTTTTTTATTGGGTTATTTGTTTTTTGTTTGTTGAGGCATGTGAATTCTTTATATATTTTGGGCGTCAAGCCTTTATCGGATGTGTCATTTACAAATATATTTTCCCATCCTGTAGGGCTCCTTTCTGTTGTATTGATGGTGTCTACTGCTCTACAGAAGCTTTTCACCTTAATATATTCCCACTTGTTCATTTTTGCTGTTGTTTTCCTTAGCCGGGAGATATGTTCAGGAAGAGGTCGCTCATGTCTATGTCTAAGAGGTTCCTGCCTATGTTTTCTTCCAAGAGTTTAATGGTTTCATGACTTACCTTCCGGTCTTTGATACATTTTGGATTTACTTTTGTGTATGGGGTTAAACCACGGTCCAGTTTCGTTCTCCTTCAAATAGCTTTCCAGATTTGCCAGCACAATCTTTTGAAGAGACTGTCATTTCGCCATTGTATGTCCAAGGCTCCTTTATCAAATATTAATTGACCACGTATATTTGGGATAATGTCTGGTGTGTCTACTCTGTTCCACTGGTGTGTGGCTTTGTTCTTGTGCCAGTACCATATTGTCTTGATTCCAATGGTTTTATAGTTGAGCTTGAAGTTGCTGAGTGAGATCCCCCCTACTTTATTCTTCTCTCTCAGTATTGCTATGGCTCTTCGGGGTCTTTGGTGTTTCCGTATGAATTTTTCAATTATTTGTTCCAGTTCATTGAAGAATGTTGCTGGTAATTTGATAGGAAAGCATCAAATCTGTATATTGCTTTGGGCAGGATGGGCGTTTTCATGATATTAGTTCTTCCTAGCCACGTGAATGGGTGAGTTTCCCTTTGTTAGTGTCCCCTTTAATTTCTCTTAAGAGTGACTTGTTGTTTTCTGAGTATATGTCTATCACTTCTTTGGTGAGGTTAATTCCTAGGTATTTTATACTTTCTTCTGCAATTGTGAACGGAATTGTTTTCCAGATTTCTCTTTCTATTGGTTCATTGTTCGTGTACAGGAGAGTTACAGATTTCTGTGTGTTAATTTTCTATCATGCAATTTGCTGTGTCGCGATATGAGCTCTTGTAGTTTTGGTGTGGAGTCTTTAGGGTACTTTATGTACAATTACATGTCATCTGCAAATAGAGACAGTTTAACATCTTTTCTACCAATATGGATTCCTTGTGTTTCTTTGTTTTGTCTAATTGCTGTGGCTAGGACCTCCAGTACTGTGTTGAATAACAGTGGGGAGAGTGGGCATCCCCGTCTTGTACCCAATCGCAGAAGAAAAGCTTTCAGCTTCTCACTGTTCACTATGATGTTGCCTGTGGGTTTATCATATATGGCCTTTATTATGTTGAGGTACTTGCCCTCTATACACATTTTGTTGAGAGTGTTTATCATGAATGGTTCTAGAACTTTGTCGAATGCTTTTTCAGCATCTATGGAGATAATCATGTGTTTTTGTCTGTCTTTATGTTGATGTGCTGGATGATGTTGATGGATTATCAAATGTCGTACCATCCTTGCATCCCTGGAATGAATCCCACTTGGTCATGCGGTATCATCCTTTGGATGTATTTTTGAATTCGGTTTGCTAATATTTTGTTTTGTATTTTTACATCTACGCTCATCAGGGATAATTGTCTGTAGGTTATTTATCTTTGGTACGGTTTTTGCCTGGTTTTTCTATTAGAGTGTTAGTGGTTTCATAGACTGAGTTTGAGAGTAATCCCTTCTCTTATTTTTCTTGGAAAACTTTAAGGAGAATGGATATTATGTCTGATCTGTATGTCTGATAAAATTCCGAGATAAATCCATCTATCCCGGTGATTTGTTTTTTGGTAGTGTTTTGCTTACTGATTCAGTTCCGTTGCTGGTAATTGGTCTTTTAAGATTTTCTGTTTTTTTTCTGTGTCAGCCATGGAAAGTTTTATTTTCCTAGGAAGTTGTCCATTTCTCTTTGGTATACCAACTTATCAGCGTATAGGTTTACATAGTACTCTCTAATAAATCTTTGTATTTCTGTGGTGTCCGTCGTGTTTTTCCTTTTTTATTTCTGATTCTGTAGATGTGTGTTGACTGTCTTTTCCTCTTAATAATTCTGGCAAGAGGCTTATCTATATTGTTTATTTTCCCGAAGAACCAGCTCTTGCTTTCGTTGGTTTTTGCTAATGTTTTCTTCTCAACTTAATTTATTTCTTCTCTGATCTTTATTTTTTCCAACCTTCTGCTGACCTTAGGACTCATTTGTTCTCCTTTTACCAATTTCGATAATTGTGACATTAGACCATTCATTTGGGATTGTTCTTCCTTCTTCACATGTGACTGGATTGCTATATATTTTGCTCTTAAGTCTGCTTTTGCCATACCCACAGTAGTTTTGGCTTTGTGTTGATGTCATTGGTTTCCATATACAGTTGAATCTCCATTTTAATTTGTTCTTTGAGTTATTGATTATTTAAGAGCATGTTGTTAAGCCTCCAAGTGTTTGTGAGCCTTTTTGCTTTCTTTGTACAATTTATTTGTTGTTTGATGCATTTGTGGTCTGAAAAGTTGGTTGATAGGTTTTCAATCTTTTGGAATTTTCTGAGGCTCTTTTTCTTGCCTACTATGTGGTCTATTCTGGAGAATGTTACGTGTGCACATGAGAAGAATGTGTGTCCTGTTGATTTTGGATGTAGAGTTGTATACATATCTATTAGGGCCATCTGTTCTAGTGTTTTATTCAGTGCTTCTGTGTCCTTACTTATTTTCTGTCTCTAGGATCTGTCCTTTTTAGTGAGTGGTGGGTTGAATTCTCCCAAAGTGTATGCATTGCATTCTATTTCCTCCTTTAATTCTGTTAGTATTTGTTTCAAATATGCTGGTGCTTCAGTGTCGTATTCACATATACTCATTATGGTTATATCCTCTTGTTGAACTGAGCCCGTCATCATTATGTAATGTCTTTCTTTATCTTTTATTTTCTTTTTTACTTTCTTTTTTTTTAGTTTTTTGATCTTTACACCTGATTTGTGTGTTTATCCCACTTTTCTCTGTTATTATGATTATAATTGTAATTAATATTTTTTAATATAAAGGTGAAGTGGTAGGTAGCTGCAAGATAAAGGTAGAAAACAGAGTTTAGTGTTTTGAGAGAGCACATATGGATGATCAGGTGTGTGCCTGTAGACTAAGTGTTAGTCCAGGCTAGACAAGGGCAATAAAACATCCACGGATGCAGATTTCTCTCAAAACAAGGGCATTGAGGTTTGAAGCCTCACCTCTGTAGATTCCCACTTTCTCACCTGATGGCCGCCCTGTGACTGTGCCTGTCTTATGTTGTTCCTCCCTTGAAGAATCTTCGCATCTCTGGCTAACCAGTCACCTTCCAGGAACTTACAGGGAAATTTTAATTTGATAAGTGAGATAGAAGCAATATTGTTTTAAAAGGTTAGCTATTTACTTCTTTGCAGATTTATGCCATGTGGTATCTGTGCCCAGCATTTTCCCTGAAGTATCTTTACCACTTGGTAGAATTATCTTACGCAGTAAATTCGAAATGAGGCACGAATTCTATTTAAGGGCTGTAATTAGCAAGGAAGAAGAGAAGCTATAGAAGTAGCAGACGGACGAAAACATGGGAAGATTATTTATTTCTTTGAAATATCTTCTTGTAGAGTAACTTAAGCATGTCTAGGTTTTAAACTACTAATTAAATTGAGCACGCACATTAACGTAGAGGGAATACCCTTACATAACCAAAGCAGACCTATAATTACCAGCCATCACCAGTGAAACCAAGAAAACCAGTTAGGCTTCCTAGGCATTTGTGAACATTTATCTATGATATGATGGATATTGTCCAACTGAACTTGAACGGCCTGAGAGAATTCAGACAAATTAAAACAACCGATTCCTGGGAATTGTTCACATCCCATATGCTCTTTTAACAGTAGATAGTCTGTAGTTGTAAGATTTTGGAGCGCTATAACTTGCACTTCTCCTAATTCTTGGTTGAGTTCCAACAGAATAGTCCCAGTCAAATTTGTTGTTTTACTGTATGCACAGGCCAGCTTAGATATTTTCATCTCCATTCACATGGCAAGTATAGGAACTGGTGAGACGATTGCAGCTGCAACTGTAGCAGTGCCTGGATTTTTGTTGAGGATTTTAATGATCATCTTCTTTAATGACTCTTACAGAGAGTGCTGAAGTTGGACGTACTTCTTCATATCGTATCTAAGTTCATTATGTGGTTAGTCCAATTAGGCTTTGATCCGCTATATAAGCACCAAGAGACCTTTTTCCCCAAATTTTTATACGCCCTTTATATCATTGTGTAGAACTCATTGGAAGTCAACACACAGGAACTGCTTTTTTATCTATAGAGACGAATATTATCAGAAAACTGTACAGCCACACCGATGATCTGCAAATCTTCAACTGATCAAAATTAAGGATATTTTAGGCATGAATTTATCCTTGGTTTACCGTTAATTTTATTCTATCTGGGAGTTATACCCCTTTTCTTTCTTTATTTTCTTTTTTTCTCGTTAACATTAATCTAAACTTACATGAAGAATATTTTGTTTTCTAGTCTCTCCCCTATAACTGGTCGCCACTGTTAACCCCTTTCCAATCACTGTCCATCAGCAGAGCAAAATGTTGTAGAATCAATACTTGTCTTCTCTGTGATGTACAGCCCTCCAATTTCTCCCACCCACCCCCATTAGCATGCTAATCTTATCACCCTCCTTCTACTTCCCCCCTTATCCCTCCCTAACCACCCATCCTCCCAACTCCCTTTCCCTTTGGAACCTGTTACTCCATTCTTGGGTACAGTGAATCCGCTTCTGTTTTGTTCGTTCAGTTTTTCTTTCGTTCTTACACACCACAAATCAGTGAAATCATTTGGTATTTACCTTTCTCTGCTTGGCTTACTTCACTGAGCATAATATCCTCCAGCTCCATCCATGTTGCTGCAAATGGTAGGATTTGCCCTCGTCTTATGGCTGAGTAATATTCCATTTGGCATATGTACCACATCTTCTTTATCCATTCATCTACCAATGGACATTTAGGTTGCTTCCATTTCTTTGCTATAGTGAATAGTGCTGCAATAGACATCGGTGTGCATTTGTCTTTTCAAAATTGATTGCTGCATTCTTAGTGTATATTCCTCGGAGGGGAATTCCTGGGTCCAATGGTAAATCTTTTCTGAGCATTTTCAGGAACCTCCATACTCCTTTCCACAATGGTTGAACTAATTTACATTCCCACCAGCAGTGTAGGAGGGTTCCCCTTTCTCCACAGCCACAACAACATTTGTTGTTGCTTGTCTTTTGAATGATAGCCATCCTTAGTGGTGTGAGGTGATAACTCATTGCAGTTTATTTTGCATTTCTCTGATAATAATGATGTGGAGCATCTTTTCATGTGTCTGTTGGCCATCTGTATTTGTTATTTGGAGATCTGTCTGTTCAGTCCTCTGCCGATTTTTTTATTGGGTTATTTGTTTTTTGTTTGTTGAGGCATGTGAATTCTTTATATATTTTGGGCGTCAAGCCTTTATCGGATGTGTCATTTACAAATATATTTTCCCATCCTGTAGGGCTCCTTTCTGTTGTATTGATGGTGTCTACTGCTCTACAGAAGCTTTTCACCTTAATATATTCCCACTTGTTCATTTTTGCTGTTGTTTTCCTTAGCCGGGAGATATGTTCAGGAAGAGGTCGCTCATGTCTATGTCTAAGAGGTTCCTGCCTATGTTTTCTTCCAAGAGTTTAATGGTTTCATGACTTACCTTCCGGTCTTTGATACATTTTGGATTTACTTTTGTGTATGGGGTTAAACCACGGTCCAGTTTCGTTCTCCTTCAAATAGCTTTCCAGATTTGCCAGCACAATCTTTTGAAGAGACTGTCATTTCGCCATTGTATGTCCAAGGCTCCTTTATCAAATATTAATTGACCACGTATATTTGGGATAATGTCTGGTGTGTCTACTCTGTTCCACTGGTGTGTGGCTTTGTTCTTGTGCCAGTACCATATTGTCTTGATTCCAATGGTTTTATAGTTGAGCTTGAAGTTGCTGAGTGAGATCCCCCCTACTTTATTCTTCTCTCTCAGTATTGCTATGGCTCTTCGGGGTCTTTGGTGTTTCCGTATGAATTTTTCAATTATTTGTTCCAGTTCATTGAAGAATGTTGCTGGTAATTTGATAGGAAAGCATCAAATCTGTATATTGCTTTGGGCAGGATGGGCGTTTTCATGATATTAGTTCTTCCTAGCCACGTGAATGGGTGAGTTTCCCTTTGTTAGTGTCCCCTTTAATTTCTCTTAAGAGTGACTTGTTGTTTTCTGAGTATATGTCTATCACTTCTTTGGTGAGGTTAATTCCTAGGTATTTTATACTTTCTTCTGCAATTGTGAACGGAATTGTTTTCCAGATTTCTCTTTCTATTGGTTCATTGTTCGTGTACAGGAGAGTTACAGATTTCTGTGTGTTAATTTTCTATCATGCAATTTGCTGTGTCGCGATATGAGCTCTTGTAGTTTTGGTGTGGAGTCTTTAGGGTACTTTATGTACAATTACATGTCATCTGCAAATAGAGACAGTTTAACATCTTTTCTACCAATATGGATTCCTTGTGTTTCTTTGTTTTGTCTAATTGCTGTGGCTAGGACCTCCAGTAATGTGTTGAATAACAGTGGGGAGAGTGGGCATCCCAGTCTTGTACCCAATCGCAGAAGAAAAGCTTTCAGCTTCTCACTGTTCACTATGATGTTGCCTGTGGGTTTATCATATATGGCCTTTATTATGTTGAGGTACTTGCCCTCTATACACATTTTGTTGAGAGTGTTTATCATGAATGGTTCTAGAACTTTGTCGAATGCTTTTTCAGCATCTATGGAGATAATCATGTGTTTTTGTCTGTCTTTATGTTGATGTGCTGGATGATGTTGATGGATTATCAAATGTCGTACCATCCTTGCATCCCTGGAATGAATCCCACTTGGTCATGCGGTATCATCCTTTGGATGTATTTTTGAATTCGGTTTGCTAATATTTTGTTTTGTATTTTTACATCTACGCTCATCAGGGATAATTGTCTGTAGGTTATTTATCTTTGGTACGGTTTTTGCCTGGTTTTTCTATTAGAGTGTTAGTGGTTTCATAGACTGAGTTTGAGAGTAATCCCTTCTCTTATTTTTCTTGGAAAACTTTAAGGAGAATGGATATTATGTCTGATCTGTATGTCTGATAAAATTCCGAGATAAATCCATCTATCCCGGTGATTTGTTTTTTGGTAGTGTTTTGCTTACTGATTCAGTTCCGTTGCTGGTAATTGGTCTTTTAAGATTTTCTGTTTTTTTTCTGTGTCAGCCATGGAAAGTTTTATTTTCCTAGGAAGTTGTCCATTTCTCTTTGGTATACCAACTTATCAGCGTATAGGTTTACATAGTACTCTCTAATAAATCTTTGTATTTCTGTGGTGTCCGTCGTGTTTTTCCTTTTTTATTTCTGATTCTGTAGATGTGTGTTGACTGTCTTTTCCTCTTAATAATTCTGGAAAGAGGCTTATCTATATTGTTTATTTTGCCGAAGAACCAGCTCTTGCTTTCGTTGGTTTTTGCTAATGTTTTCTTCTCAACTTAATTTATTTCTTCTCTGATCTTTATTTTTTCCAACCTTCTGCTGACCTTAGGACTCATTTGTTCTCCTTTTACCAATTTCGATAATTGTGACATTAGACCATTCATTTGGGATTGTTCTTCCTTCTTCACATGTGACTGGATTGCTATATATTTTGCTCTTAAGTCTGCTTTTGCCATACCCACAGTAGTTTTGGCTTTGTGTTGATGTCATTGGTTTCCATATACAGTTGAATCTCCATTTTAATTTGTTCTTTGAGTTATTGATTATTTAAGAGCATGTTGTTAAGCCTCCAAGTGTTTGTGAGCCTTTTTGCTTTCTTTGTACAATTTATTTGTTGTTTGATGCATTTGTGGTCTGAAAAGTTGGTTGATAGGTTTTCAATCTTTTGGAATTTTCTGAGGCTCTTTTTCTTGCCTACTATGTGGTCTATTCTGGAGAATGTTACGTGTGCACATGAGAAGAATGTGTGTCCTGTTGATTTTGGATGTAGAGTTGTATAGATATCTATTAGGGCCATCTGTTCTAGTGTTTTATTCAGTGCTTCTGTGTCCTTACTTATTTTCTGTCTCTAGGATCTGTCCTTTTTAGTGAGTGGTGGGTTGAATTCTCCCAAAGTGTATGCATTGCATTCTATTTCCTCCTTTAATTCTGTTAGTATTTGTTTCAAATATGCTGGTGCTTCAGTGTCGTATTCACATATACTCATTATGGTTATATCCTCTTGTTGAACTGAGCCCGTCATCATTATGTAATGTCTTTCTTTATCTTTTATTTTCTTTTTTACTTTCTTCTTTTTTTGTTTTTTGATCTTTACACCTGATTTGTGTGTTTATCCCACTTTTCTCTGTTATTATGATTATAATTGTAATTAATATTTTTTAATATAAAGGTGAAGTGGTAGGTAGCTGCAAGATAAAGGTAGAAAACAGAGTTTAGTGTTTTGAGAGAGCACATATGGATGATCAGGTGTGTGCCTGTAGACTAAGTGTTAGTCCAGGCTAGACAAGGGCAATAAAACATCCACGGATGCAGATTTCTCTCAAAACAAGGGCATTGAGGTTTGAAGCCTCACCTCTGTAGATTCCCACTTTCTCACCTGATGGCCGCCCTGTGACTGTGCCTGTCTTATGTTGTTCCTCCCTTGAAGAATCTTCGCATCTCTGGCTAACCAGTCACCTTCCAGGAACTTACAGGGAAATTTTAATTTGATAAGTGAGATAGAAGCAATATTGTTTTAAAAGGTTAGCTATTTACTTCTTTGCAGATTTATGCCATGTGGTATCTGTGCCCAGCATTTTCCCTGAAGTATCTTTACCACTTGGTAGAATTATCTTACGCAGTAAATTCGAAATGAGGCACGAATTCTATTTAAGGGCTGTAATTAGCAAGGAAGAAGAGAAGCTATAGAAGTAGCAGACGGACGAAAACATGGGAAGATTATTTATTTCTTTGAAATATCTTCTTGTAGAGTAACTTAAGCATGTATAGGTTTTAAACTACTAATTAAATTGAGCACGCACATTAACGTAGAGGGAATACCCTTACATAACCAAAGCAGACCTATAATTACCAGCCATCACCAGTGAAACCAAGAAAACCAGTTAGGCTTCCTAGGCATTTGTGAACATTTATCTATGATATGATGGATATTGTCCAACTGAACTTGAACGGCCTGAGAGAATTCAGACAAATTAAAACAACCGATTCCTGGGAATTGTTCACATCCCATATGCTCTTTTAACAGTAGATAGTCTGTAGTTGTAAGATTTTGGAGCGCTATAACTTGCACTTCTCCTAATTCTTGGTTGAGTTCCAACAGAATAGTCCCAGTCAAATTTGTTGTTTTACTGTATGCACAGGCCAGCTTAGATATTTTCATCTCCATTCACATGGCAAGTATAGGAACTGGTGAGACGATTGCAGCTGCAACTGTAGCAGTGCCTGGATTTTTGTTGAGGATTTTAATGATCATCTTCTTTAATGACTCTTCCAGAGAGTGCTGATGTTGGACGTACTTCTTCATATCGTATCTAATTCATTATGTGGTTAGTCCAATTAGGCTTTGATCCGCTATATAAGCACCAAGAGACCTTTTTCCCCAAATTTTTATACGCCCTTTATATCATTGTGTAGAACTCATTGGAAGTCAACACACAGGAACTGCTTTTTTATCTATAGAGACGAATATTATCAGAAAACTGTACAGCCACACCGATGATCTGCAAATCTTCAACTGATCAAAATTAAGGATATTTTAGGCATGAATTTATCCTTGGTTTACCGTTAATTTTATTCTATCTGGGAGTTATACCCCTTTTCTTTCTTTATTTTCTTTTTTTCTCGTTAACATTAATCTAAACTTACATGAAGAATATTTTGTTTTCTAGTCTCTCCCCTATAACTGGTCGCCACTGTTAACCCCTTTCCAATCACTGTCCATCAGCAGAGCAAAATGTTGTAGAATCAATACTTGTCTTCTCTGTGATGTACAGCCCTCCAATTTCTCCCACCCACCCCCATTAGCATGCTAATCTTATCACCCTCCTTCTACTTCCCCCCTTATCCCTCCCTAACCACCCATCCTCCCAACTCCCTTTCCCTTTGGAACCTGTTACTCCATTCTTGTGTACAGTGAATCCGCTTCTGTTTTGTTCGTTCAGTTTTTCTTTCGTTCTTACACACCACAAATCAGTGAAATCATTTGGTATTTACCTTTCTCTGCTTGGCTTACTTCACTGAGCATAATATCCTCCAGCTCCATCCATGTTGCTGCAAATGGTAGGATTTGCCCTCGTCTTATGGCTGAGTAATATTCCATTTTGCATATGTACCACATCTTCTTTATCCATTCATCTACCAATGGACATTTAGGTTGCTTCCATTTCTTTGCTATAGTGAATAGTGCTGCAATAGACATCGGTGTGCATTTGTCTTTTCAAAATTGATTGCTGCATTCTTAGTGTATATTCCTCGGAGGGGAATTCCTGGGTCCAATGGTAAATCTTTTCTGAGCATTTTCAGGAACCTCCATACTCCTTTCCACAATGGTTGAACTAATTTACATTCCCACCAGCAGTGTAGGAGGGTTCCCCTTTCTCCACAGCCACAACAACATTTGTTGTTGCTTGTCTTTTGAATGATAGCCATCCTTAGTGGTGTGAGGTGATAACTCATTGCAGTTTATTTTGCATTTCTCTGATAATAATGATGTGGAGCATCTTTTCATGTGTCTGTTGGCCATCTGTATTTGTTATTTGGAGATCTGTCTGTTCAGTCCTCTGCCGATTTTTTTATTGGGTTATTTGTTTTTTGTTTGTTGAGGCATGTGAATTCTTTATATATTTTGGGCGTCAAGCCTTTATCGGATGTGTCATTTACAAATATATTTTCCCATCCTGTAGGGCTCCTTTCTGTTGTATTGATGGTGTCTACTGCTCTACAGAAGCTTTTCACCTTAATATATTCCCACTTGTTCATTTTTGCTGTTGTTTTCCTTAGCCGGGAGATATGTTCAGGAAGAGGTCGCTCATGTCTATGTCTAAGAGGTTCCTGCCTATGTTTTCTTCCAAGAGTTTAATGGTTTCATGACTTACCTTCCGGTCTTTGATACATTTTGGATTTACTTTTGTGTATGGGGTTAAACCACGGTCCAGTTTCGTTCTCCTTCAAATAGCTTTCCAGATTTGCCAGCACAATCTTTTGAAGAGACTGTCATTTCGCCATTGTATGTCCAAGGCTCCTTTATCAAATATTAATTGACCACGTATATTTGGGATAATGTCTGGTGTGTCTAGTCTGTTCCACTGGTGTGTGGCTTTGTTCTTGTGCCAGTACCATATTGTCTTGATTCCAATGGTTTTTTAGTTGAGCTTGAAGTTGCTGAGTGAGATCCCCCCTACTTTATTCTTCTCTCTCAGTATTGCTATGGCTCTTTGGGGTCTTTGGTGTTTCCGTATGAATTTTTCAATTATTTGTTCCAGTTCATTGAAGAATGTTGCTGGTAATTTGATAGGAAAGCATCAAATCTGTATATTGCTTTGGGCAGGATGGGCGTTTTCATGATATTAGTTCTTCCTAGCCACGTGAATGGGTGAGTTTCCCTTTGTTAGTGTCCCCTTTAATTTCTCTTAAGAGTGACTTGTTGTTTTCTGAGTATATGTCTATCACTTCTTTGGTGAGGTTAATTCCTAGGTATTTTATACTTTCTTCTGCAATTGTGAACGGAATTGTTTTCCAGATTTCTCTTTCTATTGGTTCATTGTTCGTGTACAGGAGAGTTACAGATTTCTGTGTGTTAATTTTCTATCATGCAATTTGCTGTGTCGCGATATGAGCTCTTGTAGTTTTGGTGTGGAGTCTTTAGGGTACTTTATGTACAATTACATGTCATCTGCAAATAGAGACAGTTTAACATCTTT
Organism: Manis pentadactyla; assembly: GCF_030020395.1. Lineage (NCBI taxonomy): Eukaryota > Metazoa > Chordata > Mammalia > Pholidota > Manidae > Manis > Manis pentadactyla. The sequence goes on from NW_026645044.1 coordinate 14,880, forward strand.
TCTACCAATATGGATTCCTTGTGTTTCTTTGTTTTGTCTAATTGCTGTGGCTAGGACCTCCAGTACTGTGTTGAATAACAGTGGGGAGAGTGGGCATCCCCGTCTTGTACCCAATCGCAGAAGAAAAGCTTTCAGCTTCTCACTGTTCACTATGATGTTGCCTGTGGGTTTATCATATATGGCCTTTATTATGTTGAGCTACTTGCCCTCTATACACATTTTGTTGAGAGTGTTTATCATGAATGGTTCTAGAACTTTGTCGAATGCTTTTTCAGCATCTATGGAGATGATCATGTGTTTTTGTCTGTCTTTATGTTGATGTGCTGGATGATGTTGATGGATTATCAAATGTCGTACCATCCTTGCATCCCTGGAATGAATCCCACTTGGTCATGCGGTATCATCCTTTGGATGTATTTTTGAATTCGGTTTGCTAATATTTTGTTTTGTATTTTTACATCTACGCTCATCAGGGATAATTGTCTGTAGGTTATTTATCTTTGGTACGGTTTTTGCCTGGTTTTTCTATTAGAGTGTTAGTGGTTTCATAGACTGAGTTTGAGAGTAATCCCTTCTCTTATTTTTCTTGGAAAACTTTAAGGAGAATGGATATTATGTCTGATCTGTATGTCTGATAAAATTCCGAGATAAATCCATCTATCCCGGTGATTTGTTTTTTGGTAGTGTTTTGCTTACTGATTCAGTTCCGTTGCTGGTAATTGGTCTGTTAAGATTTTCTGTTTTTTTCTGGGTCAGCCATGGAAGGTTTTATTTTCCTAGGAAGTTGTCCATTTCTCTTTGGTATACCAACTTATCAGCGTATAGGTTTACATAGTACTCTCTAATAAATCTTTGTATTTCTGTGGTTTCCGTCGTGTTTTTCCTTTTTTATTTCTGATTCTGTAGATGTGTGTTGACTGTCTTTTCCTCTTAATAATTCTGGCAAGAGGCTTATCTATATTGTTTATTTTGCCGAAGAACCAGCTCTTGCTTTCGTTGGTTTTTGCTAATGTTTTCTTCTCAACTTAATTTATTTCTTCTCTGATCTTTATTTTTTCCAACCTTCTGCTGACCTTAGGACTCATTTGTTCTCCTTTTACCAATTTCGATAATTGTGACATTAGACCATTCATTTGGGATTGTTCTTCCTTCTTCACATGTGACTGGATTGCTATATATTTTGCTCTTAAGTCTGCTTTTGCCATACCCACAGTAGTTTTGGCTTTGTGTTGATGTCATTGGTTTCCATATACAGTTGAATCTCCATTTTAATTTGTTCTTTGAGTTATTGATTATTTAAGAGCATGTTGTTAAGCCTCCAAGTGTTTGTGAGCCTTTTTGCTTTCTTTGTACAATTTATTTGTTGTTTGATGCATTTGTGGTCTGAAAAGTTGGTTGATAGGTTTTCAATCTTTTGGAATTTTCTGAGGCTCTTTTTCTTGCCTACTATGTGGTCTATTCTGGAGAATGTTACGTGTGCACATGAGAAGAATGTGTGTCCTGTTGATTTTGGATGTAGAGTTGTATAGATATCTATTAGGGCCATCTGTTCTAGTGTTTTATTCAGTGCTTCTGTGTCCTTACTTATTTTCTGTCTCTAGGATCTGTCCTTTTTAGTGAGTGGTGGGTTGAATTCTCCCAAAGTGTATGCATTGCATTCTATTTCCTCCTTTAATTCTGTTAGTATTTGTTTCAAATATGCTGGTGCTTCAGTGTCGTATTCACATATACTCATTATGGTTATATCCTCTTGTTGAACTGAGCCCTTCATCATTATGTAATGTCTTTCTTTATCTTTTATTTTCTTTTTTACTTACTTTTTTTTTAGTTTTTTGATCTTTACACCTGATTTGTGTGTTTATCCCACTTTTCTCTGTTATTATGATTATAATTGTAATTAATATTTTTTAATATAATGGTGAAGTGGTAGGTAGCTGCAAGTTAAAGGTAGAAAACAGAGTTTAGTGTTTTGAGAGAGCACATATGGATGATCAGGTGTGTGCCTGTAGACTAAGTGTTAGTCCAGGCTAGACAAGGGCAATAAAACATCCACGGATGCAGATTTCTCTCAAAACAAGGGCATTGAGGTTTGAAGCCTCACCTCTGTAGATTCCCAATTTCTCACCTGATGGCCGCCCTGTGACTGTGCCTGTCTTATGTTGTTCCTCCCTTGAAGAATCTTCGCATCTCTGGCTAACCAGTCACCTTCCAGGACCTTACAGGGAAATTTTAATTTGATAAGTGAGATAGAAGCAATATTGTTTTAAAAGGTTAGCTATTTACTTCTTTGCAGATTTATGCCATGTGGTATCTGTGCCCAGCATTTTCCCTGAAGTATCTTTACCACTTGGTAGAATTATCTTACGCAGTAAATTCGAAATGAGGCACGAATTCTATTTAAGGGCTGTAATTAGCAAGGAAGAAGAGAAGCTATAGAAGTAGCAGACGGACGAAAACATGGGAAGATTATTTATTTCTTTGAAATATCTTCTTGTAGAGTAACTTAAGCATGTCTAGGTTTTAAACTACTAATTAAATTGAGCACGCACATTAACGTAGAGGGAATACCCTTACATAACCAAAGCAGACCTATAATTACCAGCCATCACCAGTGAAACCAAGAAAACCAGTTAGGCTTCCTAGGCATTTGTGAACATTTATCTATGATATGATGGATATTGTCCAACTGAACTTGAACGGCCTGAGAGAATTCAGACAAATTAAAACAACCGATTCCTGGGAATTGTTCACATCCCATATGCTCTTTTAACAGTAGATAGTCTGTAGTTGTAAGATTTTGGAGCGCTATAACTTGCACTTCTCCTAATTCTTGGTTGAGTTCCAACAGAATAGCCCCAGTCAAATTTGTTGTTTTACTGTATGCACAGGCCTGCTTAGATATTTTCATCTCCATTCACATGGCAAGTATAGGAACTGGTGAGACGATTGCAGCTGCAACTGTAGCAGTGCCTGGATTTTTGTTGAGGATTTTAATGATCATCTTCTTTAATGACTCTTACAGAGAGTGCTGATGTTGTACGTACTTCTTCATATCGTATCTAAGTTCATTATGTGGTTAGTCCAATTAGGCTTTGATCCGCTATATAAGCACCAAGAGACCTTTTTCCCCAAATTTTTATACGCCCTTTATATCATTGTGTAGAACTCATTGGAAGTCAACACACAGGAACTGCTTTTTTATCTATAGAGACGAATATTATCAGAAAACTGTACAGCCACACCGATCATCTGCAAATCCTCAACTGATCAAAATTAAGGATATTTTAGGCATGAATTTATCCTTGGTTTACCGTTAATTTTATTCTATCTTGGAGTAATACCCCTTTTCTTTCTTTATTTTCTTTTTTTCTCGTTAACATTAATCTAAACTTACATGAAGAATATTTTGTTTTCTAGTCTCTCCCCTATAACTGGTCGCCACTGTTAACCCCTTTCCAATCACTGTCCATCAGCAGAGCAAAATGTTGTAGAATCAATACTTGTCTTCTCTGTGATGTACAGCCCTCCAATTTCTCCCACCCACCCCCATTAGCATGCTAATCTTATCACCCTCCTTCTACTTCCCCCCTTATCCCTCCCTAACCACCCATCCTCCCAACTCCCTTTCCCTTTGGAACCTGTTACTCCATTCTTGGGTACAGTGAATCCGCTTCTGTTTTGTTCGTTCAGTTTTTCTTTCGTTCTTACACACCACAAATCAGTGAAATCATTTGGTATTTACCTTTCTCTGCTTGGCTTACTTCACTGAGCATAATATCCTCCAGCTCCATCCATGTTGCTGCAAATGGTAGGATTTGCCCTCATCTTATGGCTGAGTAATATTCCATTTTGCATATGTACCACATCTTCTTTATCCATTCATCTACCAATGGACATTTAGGTTGCTTCCATTTCTTTGCTATAGTAAATAGTGCTGCAATAGACATCGGTGTGCATTTGTCTTTTCAAAATTGATTGCTGCATTCTTAGTGTATATTCCTCGGAGGGGAATTCCTGGGTCCAATGGTAAATCTTTTCTGAGCATTTTCAGGAACCTCCATACTCCTTTCCACAATGGTTGAACTAATTTACATTCCCACCAGCAGTGTAGGAGGGTTCCCCTTTCTCCAAAGCCACAACAACATTTGTTGTTGCTTGTCTTTTGAATGATAGCCATCCTTAGTGGTGTGAGGTGATAACTCATTGCAGTTTATTTTGCATTTCTCTGATAATAATGATGTGGAGCATCTTTTCATGTGTCTGTTGGCCATCTGTATTTGTTATTTGGAGATCTGTCTGTTCAGTCCTCTGCCGATTTTTTTATTGGGTTATTTGTTTTTTGTTTGTTGAGGCATGTGAATTCTTTATATATTTTGGGCGTCAAGCCTTTATCGGATGTGTCATTTACAAATATATTTTCCCATCCTGTAGGGCTCCTTTCTGTTGTATTGATGGTGTCTACTGCTCTACAGAAGCTTTTCACCTTAATATATTCCCAGTTGTTCATTTTTGCTCTTGTTTTCCTTAGCCGGGAGATATGTTCAGGAAGAGGTCGCTCATGTCTATGTCTAAGAGGTTCCTGCCTATGTTTTCTTCCAAGAGTTTAATGGTTTCATGACTTACCTTCCGGTCTTTGATACATTTTGGATTTACTTTTGTGTATGGGGTTAAACCACGGTCCAGTTTCGTTCTCCTTCATATAGCTTTCCAGATTTGCCAGCACAATCTTTGGAAGAGACTGTCATTTCGCCATTGTATGTCCAAGGCTCCTTTATCAAATATTAATTGACCACGTATATTTGGGATAATGTCTGGTGTGTCTAGTCTGTTCCACTGGTGTGTGGCTCTGTTCTTGTGCCAGTTCCATATTGTCTTGATTACTATGGCTTTATAGTAGAGCTTGAAGTTGGTGAGTGAGATCCCCCCTACTTTATTCTTCTCTCTCAGTATTGCTATGGCTCTTCGGGGTCTTTGGTGTTTCCGTATGAATTTTTCAATTATTTGTTCCAGTTCATTGAAGAATGTTGCTGGTAATTTGATAGGAAAGCATCAAATCTGTATATTGCTTTGGGCAGGATGGGCGTTTTCATGATATTAGTTCTTCCTAGCCACGTGAATGGGTGAGTTTCCCTTTGTTAGTGTCCCCTTTAATTTCTCTTAAGAGTGACTTGTTGTTTTCTGAGTATATGTCTATCACTTCTTTGGTGAGGTTAATTCCTAGGTATTTTATACTTTCTTCTGCAATTGTGAACGGAATTGTTTTCCAGATTTCTCTCTCTATTGGTTCATTGTTCGTGTACAGGAGAGTTACAGATTTCTGTGTGTTAATTTTCTATCATGCAATTTGCTGTGTCGCGATATGAGCTCTTGTAGTTTTGGTGTGGAGTCTTTAGGGTACTTTATGTACAATTACATGTCATCTGCAAATAGAGACAGTTTAACATCTTTTCTACCAATATGGATTCCTTGTGTTTCTTCGTTTTGTCTAATTGCTGTGGCTAGGACCTCCAGTACTGTGTTGAATAACAGTGGGGAGAGTGGGCATCCCCGTCTTGTACCCAATCGCAGAAGAAAAGCTTTCAGCTTCTCACTGTTCACTATGATGTTGCCTGTGGGTTTATCATATATGGCCTTTATTATGTTGAGCTACTTGCCCTCTATACACATTTTGTTGAGAGTGTTTATCATGAATGGTTCTAGAACTTTGTCGAATGCTTTTTCAGCATCTATGGAGATGATCATGTGTTTTTGTCTGTCTTTATGTTGATGTGCTGGATGATGTTGATGGATTATCAAATGTCGTACCATCCTTGCATCCCTGGAATGAATCCCACTTGGTCATGCGGTATCATCCTTTGGATGTATTTTTGAATTCGGTTTGCTAATATTTTGTTTTGTATTTTTACATCTACACTCATCAGGGATAATTGTCTGTAGGTTATTTATCTTTCGTACGGTTTTTGCCTGGTTTTTCTATTAGAGTGTTAGTGGTTTCATAGACTGAGTTTGAGAGTAATCCCTTCTCTTATTTTTCTTGGAAAACTTTAAGGAGAATGGATATTATGTCTGATCTGTATGTCTGATAAAATTCCGAGATAAATTTATCTATCCCGGTGATTTGTTTTTTGGTAGTGTTTTGCTTACTGATTCAGTTCCGTTGCTGGTAATTGGTCTGTTAAGATTTTCTGTTTTTTTCTGGGTCAGCCATGGAAAGTTTTATTTTCCTAGGAAGTTGTCCATTTCTCTTTGGTATTACAACTTATCAGCGTATAGGTTTACATAGTACTCTCTAATAAATCTTTGTATTTCTGTGGTGTCCGTCGTGTTTTTCCTTTTTTATTTCTGATTCTGTAGATGTGTGTTGACTGTCTTTTCCTCTTAATAATTCTGGAAAGAGGCTTATCTATATTGTTTATTTTCCCGAAGAACCAGCTCTTGCTTTCTTTTTTTTTTGCTAATGTTTTCTTCTCAACTTAATTTATTTCTTCTCTGATCTTTATTTTTTCCAACCTTCTGCTGACCTTAGGACTCATTTGTTCTCCTTTTACCAATTTCGATAATTGTGACATTAGACCATTCATTTGGGATTGTTCTTCCTTCTTCACATGTGACTGGATTGCTATACATTTTGCTCTTAAGTCTGCTTTTGCCATACCCACAGTAGTTTTGGCTTTGTGTTGATGTCATTGGTTTCCATATACAGTTGAATCTCCATTTTAATTTGTTCTTTGAGTTATTGATTATTTAAGAGCATGTTGTTAAGCCTCCAAGTGTTTGTGAGCCTTTTTGCTTTCTTTGTACAATTTATTTGTTGTTTGATGCATTTGTGGTCTGAAAAGTTGGTTGATAGGTTTTCAATCTTTTGGAATTTTCTGAGGCTCTTTTTCTTGCCTACTATGTGGTCTATTCTGGAGAATGTTACGTGTGCACATGAGAATAATGTGTGTCCTGTTGATTTTGGATGTAGAGTTGTATAGATATCTATTAGGGCCATCTGTTCTAGTGTTTTATTCAGTGCTTCTGTGTCCTTACTTATTTTCTGTCTCTAGGATCTGTCCTTTTTAGTGAGTGGTGGGTTGAATTCTCCCAAAGTGTATGCATTCCATTCTATTTCCTCCTTTAATTCTGTTAGTATTTGTTTCAAATATGCTGGTGCTTCAGTGTCGTATTCACATATACTCATTATGGTTATATCCTCTTGTTGAACTGAGCCCTTCATCATTATGTAATGTCTTTCTTTATCTTTTATTTTCTTTTTTACTTTCTTTTTTTTTAGTTTTTTGATCTTTACACCTGATTTGTGTGTTTATCCCACTTTTCTCTGTTATTATGATTATAATTGTAATTAATATTTTTTAATATAAAGGTGAAGTGGTAGGTAGCTGCAAGATAAAGGTAGAAAACAGAGTTTAGTGTTTTGAGAGAGCACATATGGATGATCAGGTGTGTGCCTGTAGACTAAGTGTTAGTCCAGGCTAGACAAGGGCAATAAAACATCCACGGATGCAGATTTCTCTCAAAACAAGGGCATTGAGGTTTGAAGCCTCACCTCTGTAGATTCCCACTTTCTCACCTGATGGCCGCCCTGTGACTGTGCCTGTCTTATGTTGTTCCTCCCTTGAAGAATCTTCGCATCTCTGGCTAACCAGTCACCTTCCAGGAACTTACAGGGAAATTTTAATTTGATAAGTGAGATAGAAGCAATATTGTTTTAAAAGGTTAGCTATTTACTTCTTTGCAGATTTATGCCATGTGGTATCTGTGCCCAGCATTTTCCCTGAAGTATCTTTACCACTTGGTAGAATTATCTTACGCAGTAAATTCGAAATGAGGCACAAATTCTATTTAAGGGCTGTAATTAGCAAGGAAGAAGAGAAGCTATAGAAGTAGCAGACGGACGAAAACATGGGAAGATTATTTATTTCTTTGAAATATCTTCTTGTAGAGTAACTTAAGCATGTATAGGTTTTAAACTACTAATTAAATTGAGCACGCACATTAACGTAGAGGGAATACCCTTACATAACCAAAGCAGACCTATAATTACCAGCCATCACCAGTGAAACCAAGAAAACCAGTTAGGCTTCCTAGGCATTTGTGAACATTTATCTATGATATGATGGATATTGTCCAACTGAACTTGAACGGCCTGAGAGAATTCAGACAAATTAAAACAACCGATTCCTGGGAATTGTTCACATCCCATATGCTCTTTTAACAGTAGATAGTCTGTAGTTGTAAGATTTTGGAGCGCTATAACTTGCACTTCTCCTAATTCTTGGTTGAGTTCCAACAGAATAGTCCCAGTCAAATTTGTTGTTTTACTGTATGCACAGGCCAGCTTAGATATTTTCATCTCCATTCACATGGCAAGTATAGGAACTGGTGAGACGATTGCAGCTGCAACTGTAGCAGTGCCTGGATTTTTGTTGAGGATTTTAATGATCATCTTCTTTAATGACTCTTACAGAGAGTGCTGATGTTGGACGTACTTCTTCATATCGTATCTAAGTTCATTATGTGGTTAGTCCAATTAGGCTTTGATCCGCTATATAAGCACCAAGAGACCTTTTTCCCCAAATTTTTATACGCCCTTTATATCATTGTGTAGAACTCATTGGAAGTCAACACACAGGAACTGCTTTTTTATCTATAGAGACGAATATTATCAGAAAACTGTACAGCCACACCGATCATCTGCAAATCTTCAACTGATCAAAATTAAGGATATTTTAGGCATGAATTTATCCTTGGTTTACCGTTAATTTTATTCTATCTTGGAGTTATACCCCTTTTCTTTCTTTATTTTCTTTTTTTCTCGTTAACATTAATCTAAACTTACATGAAGAATATTTTGTTTTCTAGTCTCTCCCCTATAACTGGTCGCCACTGTTAACCCCTTTCCAATCACTGTCCATCAGCAGAGCAAAATGTTGTAGAATCAATACTTGTCTTCTCTGTGATGTACAGCCCTCCAATTTCTCCCACCCACCCCCATTAGCATGCTAATCTTATCACCCTCCTTCTACTTCCCCCCTTATCCCTCCCTAACCACCCATCCTCCCAACTCCCTTTCCCTTTGGAACCTGTTACTCCATTCTTGGGTACAGTGAATCCGCTTCTGTTTTGTTCGTTCAGTTTTTCTTTCGTTCTTACACACCACAAATCAGTGAAATCATTTGGTATTTACCTTTCTCTGCTTGGCTTACTTCACTGAGCATAATATCCTCCAGCTCCATCCATGTTGCTGCAAATGGTAGGATTTGCCCTCATCTTATGGCTGAGTAATATTCCATTTTGCATATGTACCACATCTTCTTTATCCATTCATCTACCAATGGACATTTAGGTTGCTTCCATTTCTTTGCTATAGTAAATAGTGCTGCAATAGACATCGGGGTGCATTTGTCTTTTCAAAATTGATTGCTGCGTTCTTAGTGTATATTCCTCGGAGGGGAATTCCTGGGTCCAATGGTAAATCTTTTCTGAGCATTTTCAGGAACCTCCATACTCCTTTCCACAATGGTTGAACTAATTTACATTCCCACCAGCAGTGTAGGAGGGTTCCCCTTTCTCCACAGCCACAACAACATTTGTTGTTGCTTGTCTTTTGAATGATAGCCATCCTTAGTGGTGTGAGGTGATAACTCATTGCAGTTTATTTTGCATTTCTCTGATAATAATGATGTGGAGCATCTTTTCATGTGTCTGTTGGCCATCTGTATTTGTTATTTGGAGATCTGTCTGTTCAGTCCTCTGCCGATTTTTTTTATTGGGTTATTTGTTTTTTGTTTGTTGAGGCATGTGAATTCTTTATATATTTTGGGCGTCAAGCCTTTATCGGATGTGTCATTTACAAATATATTTTCCCATCCTGTAGGGCTCCTTTCTGTTGTATTGATGGTGTCTACTGCTCTACAGAAGCTTTTCACCTTAATATATTCCCACTTGTTCATTTTTGCTGTTGTTTTCCTTAGCCGGGAGATATGTTCAGGAAGAGGTCGCTCATGTCTATGTCTAAGAGGTTCCTGCCTATGTTTTCTTCCAAGAGTTTAATGGTTTCATGACTTACCTTCCGGTCTTTGATACATTTTGGATTTACTTTTGTGTATGGGGTTAAACCACGGTCCAGTTTCGTTCTCCTTCATATAGCTTTCCAGATTTGCCAGCACAATCTTTTGAAGAGACTGTCATTTCGCCATTGTATGTCCAAGGCTCCTTTATCAAATATTAATTGACCACGTATATTTGGGATAATGTCTGGTGTGTCTAGTCTGTTCCACTGGTGTGTGGCTCTGTTCTTGTGCCAGTACCATATTGTCTTGATTCCTATGGCTTTATAGTAGAGCTTGAAGTTGGTGAGTGAGATCCCCCCTACTTTATTCTTCTCTCTCAGTATTGCTATGGCTCTTCGGGGTCTTTGGTGTTTCCGTATGAATTTTTCAATTATTTGTTCCAGTTCATTGAAGAATGTTGCTGGTAATTTGATAGGAAAGCATCAAATCTGTATATTGCTTTGGGCAGGATGGGCGTTTTCATGATATTAGTTCTTCCTAGCCACGTGAATGGGTAAGTTTCCCTTTGTTAGTGTCCCCTTTAATTTCTCTTAAGAGTGACTTGTTGTTTTCTGAGTATATGTCTATCACTTCTTTGGTGAGGTTAATTCCTAGGTATTTTATACTTTCTTCTGCAATTGTGAACGGAATTGTTTTCCAGATTTCTCTTTCTATTGGTTCATTGTTCGTGTACAGAAGAGTTACAGATTTCTGTGTGTTAATTTTCTATCATGCAATTTGCTGTGTCGCGATATGAGCTCTTGTAGTTTTGGTGTGGAGTCTTTAGGGTACTTTATGTACAATTACATGTCATCTGCAAATAGAGACAGTTTAACATCTTTTCTACCAATATGGATTCCTTGTGTTTCTTTGTTTTGTCTAATTGCTGTGGCTAGGACCTCCAGTAATGTGTTGAATAACAGTGGGGAGAGTGGGCATCCCCGTCTTGTACCCAATCGCAGAAGAAAAGCTTTCAGCTTCTCACTGTTCACTATGATGTTGCCTGTGGGTTTATCATATATGGCCTTTATTATGTTGAGGTACTTGCCCTCTATACACATTTTGTTGAGAGTGTTTATCATGAATGGTTCTAGAACTTTGTCGAATGCTTTTTCAGCATCTATGGAGATGATCATGTGTTTTTGTCTGTCTTTATGTTGATGTGCTGGATGATGTTGATGGATTATCAAATGTCGTATCATCCTTGCATCCCTGGAATGAATCCCACTTGGTCATGCGGTATCATCCTTTGGATGTATTTTTGAATTCGGTTTGCTAATATTTTTTTTTTATTTTTACATCTACGCTCATCAGGGATAATTGTCTGTAGGTTATTTATCTTTGGTACGGTTTTTGCCTGGTTTTTCTATTAGAGTGTTAGTGGTTTCATAGACTGAGTTTGAAAGTAATCCCTTCTCTTATTTTTCTTGGAAAACTTTAAGGAGAATGGATATTATGTCTGATCTGCATGTCTGATAAAATTCCGAGATAAATCCATCTATCCCTGTGATTTGTTTTTGGTAGTGTTTTGCTTACTGATTCAGTTCCGTTGCTGGTAATTGGTCTGTTAAGATTTTCTGTTTTTTTCTGGGTCAGCCATGGAAAGTTTTATTTTCCTAGGAAGTTGTCCATTTCTCTTTGGTATACCAACTTATCAGCGTATAGGTTTACATAGTACTCTCTAATAAATCTTTGTATTTCTTTGGTGTCCGTCGTGTTTTTCCTTTTTTATTTCTGATTCTGTAGATGTGTGTTGACTGTCTTTTCCTCTTAATAATTCTGGCAAGAGGCTTATCTATATTGTTTATTTTCCCGAAGAACCAGCTCTTGCTTTCGTTGGTTTTTGCTAATGTTTTCTTCTCAACTTAATTTATTTCTTCTCTGATCTTTATTTTTTCCAACCTTCTGCTGACCTTAGGACTCATTTGTTCTCCTTTTACCAATTTCGATAATTGTGACATTAGACCATTCATTTGGGATTGTTCTTCCTTCTTCACATGTGACTGGATTGCTATATATTTTGCTCTTAAGTCTGCTTTTGCCATACCCACAGTAGTTTTGGCTTTGTGTTGATGTCATTGGTTTCCATATACAGTTGAATCTCCATTTTAATTTGTTCTTTGAGTTATTGATTATTTAAGAGCATGTTGTTAAGCCTCCAAGTGTTTGTGAGCCTTTTTGCTTTCTTTGTACAATTTATTTGTTGTTTGATGCATTTGTGGTCTGAAAAGTTGGTTGATAGGTTTTCAATCTTTTGGAATTTTCTGAGGCTCTTTTTCTTGCCTACTATGTGGTCTATTCTGGAGAATGTTACGTGTGCACATGAGTAGAATGTGTGTCCTGTTGATTTTGGACGTACAGTTGTATAGATATCTATTAGGGCCATCTGTTCTAGTGTTTTATTCAGTGCTTCTGTGTCCTTACTTATTTTCTGTCTCTAGGATCTGTCCTTTTTAGTGAGTGGTGGGTTGAATTCTCCCAAAGTGTATGCATTGCATTCTATTTCCTCCTTTAATTCTGTTAGTATTTGTTTCAAATATGCTGGTGCTTCAGTGTCGTATTCACATATACTCATTATGGTTATATCCTCTTGTTGAACTGAGCCCTTCATCATTATGTAATGTCTTTCTTTATCTTTTATTTTCTTTTTTACTTTCTTTTTTTTTAGTTTTTTGATCTTTACACCTGATTTGTGTGTTTATCCCACTTTTCTCTGTTATTATGATTATAATTGTAATTAATATTTTTTAATATAAAGGTGAAGTGGTAGGTAGCTGCAAGATAAAGGTAGAAAACAGAGTTTAGTGTTTTGAGAGAGCACATATGGATGATCAGGTGTGTGCCTGTAGACTAAGTGTTAGTCCAGGCTAGACAAGGGCAATAAAACATCCACGGATGCAGATTTCTCTCAAAACAAGGGCATTGAGGTTTGAAGCCTCACCTCTGTAGATTCCCACTTTCTCACCTGATGGCCGCCCTGTGACTGTGCCTGTCTTATGTTGTTCCTCCCTTGAAGAATCTTCGCATCTCTGGCTAACCAGTCACCTTCCAGGACCTTACAGGGAAATTTTAATTTGATAAGTGAGATAGAAGCAATATTGTTTTAAAAGGTTAGCTATTTACTTCTTTGCAGATTTATGCCATGTGGTATCTGTGCCCAGCATTTTCCCTGAAGTATCTTTACCACTTGGTAGAATTATCTTACGCAGTAAATTCGAAATGAGGCACGAATTCTATTTAAGGGCTGTAATTAGCAAGGAAGAAGAGAAGCTATAGAAGTAGCAGACGGACGAAAACATGGGAAGATTATTTATTTCTTTGAAATATCTTCTTGTAGAGTAACTTAAGCATGTATAGGTTTTAAACTACTAATTAAATTGAGCACGCACATTAACGTAGAGGGAATACCCTTACATAACCAAAGCAGACCTATAATTACCAGCCATCACCAGTGAAACCAAGAAAACCAGTTAGGCTTCCTAGGCATTTGTGAACATTTATCTATGATATGATGGATAATGTCCAACTGAACTTGAACGGCCTGAGAGAATTCAGACAAATTAAAACAACCGATTCCTGGGAATTGTTCACATCCCATATGCTCTTTTAACAGTAGATAGTCTGTAGTTGTAAGATTTTGGAGCGCTATAACTTGCACTTCTCCTAATTCTTGGTTGAGTTCCAACAGAATAGTCCCAGTCAAATTTGTTGTTTTACTGTATGCACAGGCCAGCTTAGATATTTTCATCTCCATTCACATGGCAAGTATAGGAACTGGTGAGACGATTGCAGCTGCAACTGTAGCAGTGCCTGGATTTTTGTTGAGGATTTTAATGATCATCTTCTTTAATGACTCTTACAGAGAGTGCTGATGTTGGACGTACTTCTTCATATCGTATCTAAGTTCATTATGTGGTTAGTCCAATTAGGCTTTGATCCGCTATATAAGCACCAAGAGACCTTTTTCCCCAAATTTTTATACGCCCTTTATATCATTGTGTAGAACTCATTGGAAGTCAACACACAGGAACTGCTTTTTTATCTATAGAGACGAATATTATCAGAAAACTGTACAGCCACACCGATCATCTGCAAATCCTCAACTGATCAAAATTAAGGATATTTTAGGCATGAATTTATCCTTGGTTTACCGTTAATTTTATTCTATCTTGGAGTTATACCCCTTTTCTTTCTTTATTTTCTTTTTTTCTCGTTAACATTAATCTAAACTTACATGAAGAATATTTTGTTTTCTAGTCTCTCCCCTATAACTGGTCGCCACTGTTAACCCCTTTCCAATCACTGTCCATCAGCAGAGCAAAATGTTGTAGAATCAATACTTGTCTTCTCTGTGATGTACAGCCCTCCAATTTCTCCCACCCACCCCCATTAGCATGCTAATCTTATCACCCTCCTTCTACTTCCCCCCTTATCCCTCCCTAACCACCCATCCTCCCAACTCCCTTTCCCTTTGGAACCTGTTACTCCATTCTTGGGTACAGTGAATCCGCTTCTGTTTTGTTCGTTCAGTTTTTCTTTCGTTCTTACACACCACAAATCAGTGAAATCATTTGGTATTTACCTTTCTCTGCTTGGCTTACTTCACTGAGCATAATATCCTCCAGCTCCATCCATGTTGCTGCAAATGGTAGGATTTGCCCTCATCTTATGGCTGAGTAATATTCCATTTTGCATATGTACCACATCTTCTTTATCCATTCATCTACCAATGGACATTTAGGTTGCTTCCATTTCTTTGCTATAGTAAACAGTGCTGCAATAGACATCGGGGTGCATTTGTCTTTTCAAAATTGATTGCTGCGTTCTTAGTGTATATTCCTCGGAGGGGAATTCCTGGGTCCAATGGTAAATCTTTTCTGAGCAATTTCAGGAACCTCCATACTCCTTTCCACAACGGTTGAACTAATTTACATTCCCACCAGCAGTGTAGGAGGGTTCCCCTTTCTCCACAGCCACAACAACATTTGTTGTTGCTTGTCTTTTGAATGATAGCCATCCTTAGTGGTGTGAGGTGATAACTCATTGCAGTTTATTTTGCATTTCTCTGATAATAATGATGTGGAGCATCTTTTCATGTGTCTGTTGGCCATCTGTATTTGTTATTTGGAGATCTGTCTGTTCAGTCCTCTGCCGATTTTTTTTATTGGGTTATTTGTTTTTTGTTTGTTGAGGCATGTGAATTCTTTATATATTTTGGGCGTCAAGCCTTTATCGGATGTGTCATTTACAAATATATTTTCCCATCCTGTAGGGCTCCTTTCTGTTGTATTGATGGTGTCTACTGCTCTACAGAAGCTTTTCACCTTAATATATTCCCACTTGTTCATTTTTGCTGTTGTTTTCCTTAGCCGGGAGATATGTTCAGGAAGAGGTCGCTCATGTCTATGTCTAAGAGGTTCCTGCCTATGTTTTCTTCCAAGAGTTTAATGGTTTCATGACTTACCTTCCGGTCTTTGATACATTTTGGATTTACTTTTGTGTATGGGGTTAAACCACGGTCCAGTTTCGTTCTCCTTCATATAGCTTTCCAGATTTGCCAGCACAATCTTTTGAAGAGACTGTCATTTCGCCATTGTATGTCCAAGGCTCCTTTATCAAATATTAATTGACCACGTATATTTGGGATAATGTCTGGTGTGTCTAGTCTGTTCCACTGGTGTGTGGCTCTGTTCTTGTGCCAGTACCATATTGTCTTGATTCCTATGGCTTTATAGTAGAGCTTGAAGTTGCTGAGTGAGATCCCCCCTACTTTATTCTTCTCTCTCAGTATTGCTATGGCTCTTCGGGGTCTTTGGTGTTTCCGTATGAATTTTTCAATTATTTGTTCCAGTTCATTGAAGAATGTTGCTGGTAATTTGATAGGAAAGCATCAAATCAGTATATTGCTTTGGGCAGGATGGGCGTTTTCATGATATTAGTTCTTCCTAGACACGTGAATGGGTGAGTTTCCCTTCGTTAGTGTCCCCTTTAATTTCTCTTAAGAGTGACTTGTTGTTTTCTGAGTATATGTCTATCACTTCTTTGGTGAGGTTAATTCCTAGGTATTTTATACTTTCTTCTGCAATTGTGAACGGAATTGTTTTCCAGATTTCTCTTTCTATTGGTTCATTGTTCGTGTACAGGAGAGTTACAGATTTCTGTGTGTTAATTTTCTATCATGCAATTTGCTGTGTCGCGATATGAGCTCTTGTAGTTTTGGTGTGGAGTCTTTAGGGTACTTTATGTACAATTACATGTCATCTGCAAATAGAGACAGTTTAACATCTTTTCTACCAATATGGATTCCTTGTGTTTCTTTGTTTTGTCTAATTGCTGTGGCTAGGACCTCCAGTACTGTGTTGAATAACAGTGGGGAGTGTGGGCATCCCCGTCTTGTACCCAATCGCAGAAGAAAAGCTTTCAGCTTCTCACTGTTCACTATGATGTTGCCTGTGGGTTTATCATATATGGCCTTTATTATGTTGAGCTACTTGCCCTCTATACACATTTTGTTGAGAGTGTTTATCATGAATGGTTCTAGAACTTTGTCGAATGCTTTTTCAGCATCTATGGAGATGATCATGTGTTTTTGTCTGTCTTTATGTTGATGTGCTGGATGATGTTGATGGATTATCAAATGTCGTACCATCCTTGCATCCCTGGAATGAATCCCACTTGGTCATGCGGTATCATCCTTTGGATGTATTTTTGAATTCGGTTTGCTAATATTTTGTTTTGTATTTTTACATCTACGCTCATCAGGGATAATTGTCTGTAGGTTATTTATCTTTGGTACGGTTTTTGCCTGGTTTTTCTATTAGAGTGTTAGTGGTTTCATAGACTGAGTTTGAGAGTAATCCCTTCTCTTATTTTTCTTGGAAAACTTTAAGGAGAATGGATATTATGTCTGATCTGTATGTCTGATAAAATTCCGAGATAAATCCATCTATCCCGGTGATTTGTTTTTTGGTAGTGTTTTGCTTACTGATTCAGTTCCGTTGCTGGTAATTGGTCTGTTAAGATTTTCTGTTTTTTTCTGGGTCAGCCATGGAAGGTTTTATTTTCCTAGGAAGTTGTCCATTTCTCTTTGGTATACCAACTTATCAGCGTATAGGTTTACATAGTACTCTCTAATAAATCTTTGTATTTCTGTGGTGTCCGTCGTGTTTTTCCCTTTTTATTTCTGATTCTGTAGATGTGTGTTGACTGTCTTTTCCTCTTAAAAATTCTGGCAAGAGGCTTATCTATATTGTTTATTTTCCCGAAGAACCAGCTCTTGCTTTCGTTGGTTTTTGCTAATGTTTTCTTCTCAACTTAATTTATTTCTTCTCTGATCTTTATTTTTTCCAACCTTCTGCTGACCTTAGGACTCATTTGTTCTCCTTTTACCAATTTCGATAATTGTGACATTAGACCATTCATTTGGGATTGTTCTTCCTTCTTCACATGTGACTGGATTGCTATATATTTTGCTCTTAAGTCTGCTTTTGCCATACCCACAGTAGTTTTGGCTTTGTGTTGATGTCATTGGTTTCCATATACAGTTGAATCTCCATTTTAATTTGTTCTTTGAGTTATTGATTATTTAAGAGCATGTTGTTAAGCCTCCAAGTGTTTGTGAACCTTTTTGCTTTCTTTGTACAATTTATTTGTTGTTTGATGCATTTGTGGTCTGAAAAGTTGGTTGATAGGTTTTCAATCTATTGGAATTTTCTGAGGCTCTTTTTCTTGCCTACTATGTGGTCTATTCTGGAGAATGTTACGTGTGCACATGAGAAGAATGTGTGTCCTGTTGATTTTGGATGTAGAGTTGTATAGATATCTATTAGGGCCATCTGTTCTAGTGTTTTATTCAGTGCTTCTGTGTCCTTACTTATTTTCTGTCTCTAGGATCTGTCCTTTTTAGTGAGTGGTGGGTTGAATTCTCCCAAAGTGTATGCATTGCATTCTATTTCCTCCTTTAATTCTGTTAGTATTTGTTTCAAATATGCTGGTGCTTCAGTGTCGTATTCACATATACTCATTATGGTTATATCCTCTTGTTGAACTGAGCCCTTCATCATTATGTAATGTCTTTCTTTATCTTTTATTTTCTTTTTTACTTTCTTTTTTTTTAGTTTTTTGATCTTTACACCTGATTTGTGTGTTTATCCCACTTTTCTCTGTTATTATGATTATAATTGTAATTAATATTTTTTAATATAAAGGTGAAGTGGTAGGTAGCTGCAAGATAAAGGTAGAAAACAGAGTTTAGTGTTTTGAGAGAGCACATATGGATGATCAGGTGTGTGCCTGTAGACTAAGTGTTAGTCCAGGCTAGACAAGGGCAATAAAACATCCACGGATGCAGATTTCTCTCAAAACAAGGGCATTGAGGTTTGAAGCCTCACCTCTGTAGATTCCCACTTTCTCACCTGATGGCCGCCCTGTGACTGTGCCTGTCTTATGTTGTTCCTCCCTTGAAGAATCTTCGCATCTCTGGCTAACCAGTCACCTTCCAGGACCTTACAGGGAAATTTTAATTTGATAAGTGAGATAGAAGCAATATTGTTTTAAAAGGTTAGCTATTTACTTCTTTGCAGATTTATGCCATGTGGTATCTGTGCCCAGCATTTTCCCTGAAGTATCTTTACCACTTGGTAGAATTATCTTACGCAGTAAATTCGAAATGAGGCACGAATTCTATTTAAGGGCTGTAATTAGCAAGGAAGAAGAGAAGCTATAGAAGTAGCAGACGGACGAAAACATGGGAAGATTATTTATTTCTTTGAAATATCTTCTTGTAGAGTAACTTAAGCATGTATAGGTTTTAAACTACTAATTAAATTGAGCACGCACATTAACGTAGAGGGAATACCCTTACATAACCAAAGCAGACCTATAATTACCAGCCATCACCAGTGAAACCAAGAAAACCAGTTAGGCTTCCTAGGCATTTGTGAACATTTATCTATGATATGATGGATATTGTCCAACTGAACTTGAACGGCCTGAGAGAATTCAGACAAATTAAAACAACCGATTCCTGGGAATTGTTCACATCCCATATGCTCTTTTAACAGTAGATAGTCTGTAGTTGTAAGATTTTGGAGCGCTATAACTTGCACTTCTCCTAATTCTTGGTTGAGTTCCAACAGAATAGTCCCAGTCAAATTTGTTGTTTTACTGTATGCACAGGCCAGCTTAGATATTTTCATCTCCATTCACATGGCAAGTATAGGAACTGGTGAGACGATTGCAGCTGCAACTGTAGCAGTGCCTGGATTTTTGTTGAGGATTTTAATGATCATCTTCTTTAATGACTCTTACAGAGAGTGCTGATGTTGGACGTACTTCTTCATATCGTATCTAAGTTCATTATGTGGTTAGTCCAATTAGGCTTTGATCCGCTATATAAGCACCAAGAGACCTTTTTCCCCAAATTTTTATACGCCCTTTATATCATTGTGTAGAACTCATTGGAAGTCAACACACAGGAACTGCTTTTTTATCTATAGAGACGAATATTATCAGAAAACTGTACAGCCACACCGATCATCTGCAAATCCTCAACTGATCAAAATTAAGGATATTTTAGGCATGAATTTATCCTTGGTTTACCGTTAATTTTATTCTATCTGGGAGTTATACCCCTTTTCTTTCTTTATTTTCTTTTTTCTCGTTAACATTAATCTAAACTTACATGAAGAATATTTTGTTTTCTAGTCTCTCCCCTATAACTGGTCGCCACTGTTAACCCCTTTCCAATCACTGTCCATCAGCAGAGCAAAATGTTGTAGAATCAATACTTGTCTTCTCTGTGATGTACAGCCCTCCAATTTCTCCCACCCACCCCCATTAGCATGCTAATCTTATCACCCTCCTTCTACTTCCCCCCTTATCCCTCCCTAACCACCCATCCTCCCAACTCCCTTTCCCTTTGGAACCTGTTACTCCATTCTTGGGTACAGTGAATCCGCTTCTGTTTTGTTCGTTCAGTTTTTCTTTCGTTCTTACACACCACAAATCAGTGAAATCATTTGGTATTTACCTTTCTCTGCTTGGCTTACTTCACTGAGCATAATATCCTCCAGCTCCATCCATGTTGCTGCAAATGGTAGGATTTGCCCTCATCTTATGGCTGAGTAATATTCCATTTTGCATATGTACCACATCTTCTTTATCCATTCATCTACCAATGGACATTTAGGTTGCTTCCATTTCTTTGCTATAGTAAATAGTGCTGCAATAGACATCGGGGTGCATTTGTCTTTTCAAAATTGATTGCTGCGTTCTTAGTGTATATTCCTCGGAGG
>NW_026645045.1:0-35160 GCF_030020395.1 Manis pentadactyla
AAATGTGTGCTACTTGTCTCTGTTGGTTATGTGTGTGTTGCCTGTGGATCTGTGAGTGTTGTGTGTGTTTTTCATGTGTGATTGTGATCTGTGTGTGGTTGTGTTTGAGTGGTTGAGTGTATGTGGTTGTTATGTTTGTGATGTGAGCTGTGTTGTCCGCGTGTGGTTGTGCTTGTTTGGTGAGTCTCATTCTGTGTGCTGCAGGTACTCTCACAAATGTGATTTGTGTGTTAGTGAGGAATATTTGCTCTGTTGTGACGGGTGTGTGCCCTGTGACTGTTATGTCGTTCCTTTCTGAGTTTTCCGTGTGTTTGCATAGCGTAGTGGGGCCAGTGTGTGTGTGTGTGTGTCTGTGGCGTGTCCGAGTGTGTTTGTGTGTGGGGTGTGTAGCACGTGAAATGTGTCCTGTGTGCGCTAATTGTTGGTTGTGAGCTTTGCGTGTGGTTTTGTATTTGTTGTGTGTGTTACGCATGTGTGAATGTGACACGTGCTTGGCTGTTTTTGAGAGGTTTTGTGTGTAATTGGTATGTGTGTGAGGTGAGGTGTGTTATCTGTACGTGGTTTTGCCTTTTGTAGTGGGCGTCATTGTGTGTGTGGTGTGTACATGGTTAACTAGTTTTGAGAATTGCGTGCCGTTAAGCCTTGTGATATTCGTGGTGTGTGTTGTTTCATATGTTGTGCTTTCTGCGTGTTGACTTTGTGTGTGTTCCCCATGTCTTTGTGTTTGTGGGTGTTTATTTGTGTTCGTTGTGGTTATTCCTTGAGAGTGCGTTTTGCGTGGCTCCGTGTGTGGTATGTAGTGGTTGCGTCGGTCTGTGTGTTGTGTTGTTAATGCAGGGTGTTGTGGGAGACATGAGTTGTGATGTTTAATTTGTGCGTGATGTTTGTGTGTGTGGTGTGATGTATTCTGTGATTTGTGTATTATTTTGTACTGTGTTAACGCATCGATGTGTTTCTTTGAATGTGTGGTTTGTGTGTGCGATATTTGCGTTTGACGTCTTTTTGTGATGTGTTTCGTGTTTGCTGGCTTTTCTGTTAGGTGTGAGGTGCGTTGTTTTTTGTGTACACGGTAGGGCGCGTTTTCTGGTGTTTGCGATTGTGTGCGTGTTCTGTGTTGTGTCACATCACCCGTGCTGTGTTATTGTGTTTCTTGTGGTGATGTCTGTGACCTGTTGGTTTAATGTGCGTGGCGGTGTTTATGTGATTGTGTGTGCGTTTCCTGTGTGTTGTGTTCTTTCTGTGTTGTGACTGTTGTGTAGACTGTCGTGTATGGGAGGTGTGCAGTTTTGTTGCTTCGCAATGTAAGTTCTGTGTGAATTTCCCCGTGGAGTTCTGTGTGACTGGTGTGGTTGTGGCTGGTTGTGTGCTTGGAGTGTGTCTTTGTGTGTTGTATGTTTGGCGTCCTTTGGGTGGCATGTTGTGTTCGTGGTTGGGAATGATAGGTGGCCTGCGAATGGTTTTCTGTTTCATGTTTAGTGTGTGGCGCGATCACACGTGTGTTGCGTGTTGCATGATGTGCAAGCATTATGTTCTCAGTTGCACGTGTGTTGTGTGTATTCCTTCCTGTTTTGCGTAGTGTGCGTGTGCTGTTTCATCTGGGTGTCTTTATGGGATACGAATTGTGTACTGAGTTGTATATGCTTTGTATGTATATCCTGTGCTTTGCATCATGCGTTCTGTGAGGACCTGGGTGCTGTCTGATTCAAGTGTGCTTTGAGTGACGTGTGTAGTGCGTGAAATGTGTGTCTCACAAATTCGGTGTTCTTTTTCTTGCGGCGTGCACATTTTCTGCATGCCGTTTTGCATGTGTTGTGTGTGGTGCGTGTTATGCGTGTGCTTGTGTTTGACAGCTGGTGTGCGTGGTCGGCTGTTGGAGTGATGAGTGTAATTTGTGATGTCTGTACTGTGCGTGGTCATGCTTGGTCAGTGTGCCTCACTGTGTGTGTTGCGTTTACTCTGAGAACCATGGTTCATGTGCATTGTGTGCAGTGATGAGCTCGGTGTGGGGGGGGGGGGTGGTTGTTGTTCAGTGTGATGTGCTGTTTGCGTGTTGAGGGTTTGTATGTAAACTCTGGTTTTGGGTGTTGTGGGTGATTTGCGTTTGTGCTGAATGTTTTGTGTTGGCGCCTTCTGTGTGTGTTGTTTGTGGCTGTGTGTGCTGTATTGTTTGCGTTGTACGTGGTGTGTGTTGTTCGTGCTAACTGTTGCGTTGTGTGTGCTGAGTCGTTTCGTTTCCTCGCTTTATGTCTTGCTGTGTGGGTTGTGCGTTACGTTGGTTACTGTGTATTCTGAGAGTTTGACCTATGTTGTGCTTTTAGGATTTGATTCTTGTGTAGTGTGCTCTTTGTGTTGTTGCTATAAGGTAGGGAATGATTTGTTGTGTTTGTGTTGTGAGTCTGTGTGTATTCTCTTTCGCTATGCTGTGTGTGCTGTGTGTTTTGGGTTGTGTTCTCTGTGATCTGTGAGTCTTGTTTATTCTCGGTGTGTTGCGTGTTGTCCGTGCTGTGTGTGTTGTGCATGTACTGGGTGCGGTATGGGTTCTCTACTGCTTGTTGAGTACACTGTCCTGTGTACATTTCTATGTGTGGCGTGCAACGTGTGATGTGTGTGGTTGTGAATTGTGTGTCCCGTGCTTTGAGTGGTTCTTTGTGGGCTGTATATCTCGTCATTGCTGATGAGATATCCATTGGTGTTTGTGTAGGTTCCGTGTTTGTTGTGTGCCCTCCAGTGTCCCTTTGTGTGTGCAATGTGTCTGGTCTTTCTTTTGTGTGTTGTGTTATGTACTGTGTTCTGGGTTGTTGAGTGCTGTCTATATGCTTTCTGTGTGTTACGCACAGGGTAGATGTGGGGCGGTCTGTGTATTTTGAGCATGCCGTGTGATGTAAAGCTTTGCGTTGTGTCTGAGGTGTACTGTGAGCGTGTATTTTGTGTGTTTTGTTTCGGGCTTCCCGCGTGAGGGTCTGTGTGTGCTCCATATTGCACGCTTGTGGCTGTGTGTGTGGTGTGTAGTGTGCTATAGGTGTGTTGTGTGTGTTTTGGTTGTTTGTGTGTGGGTTCGTATGTGCTCTGTCTTTTGGTGCGTGTGATTGTGATTTGTGTGCGTGTTTGTGTTAGAGAGGTTGTGTGTGTGCTTCGCAGTTTGAGTTATGCACGTGACGTGAGATGTGTTGACTGTGTGCGGTCTTGCTTGTTTAGTATGTCCCATGGTGTATGTCCCAGTAAGTAGCCTGTGCGATGTTTTTCGTGAGTGTTGTGAGCAGTCATGGGCCTTGAGGTGTGTGGTGTGTGTCTTGTGACTCTTGTTTGGCGTGTTTCTGTGTTGTGTGTGCGTTCTGCTCTGTACTCCTGTTTGAGGATGTATGCGCGGTGTGTGTGTGCATGGTTGAGTGTGTAGTGGGAAATGTGTGCTACTTGTCTCTGTTGGTTATGTGTGTGTTGCCTGTGGATCTGTGAGTGTTGTGTGTGTTTTTCATGTGTGATTGTGATCTGTGTGTGGTTGTGTTTGAGTGGTTGAGTGTATGTGGTTGTTATGTTTGTGATGTGAGCTGTGTTGTCCGCGTGTGGTTGTGCTTGTTTGGTGAGTCTCATTCTGTGTGCTGCAGGTACTCTCACAAATGTGATTTGTGTGTTAGTGAGGAATATTTGCTCTGTTGTGACGGGTGTGTGCCCTGTGACTGTTATGTCGTTCCTTTCTGAGTTTTCCGTGTGTTTGCATAGCGTAGTGGGGCCAGTGTGTGTGTGTGTGTGTCTGTGGCGTGTCCGAGTGTGTTTGTGTGTGGGGTGTGTAGCACGTGAAATGTGTCCTGTGTGCGCTAATTGTTGGTTGTGAGCTTTGCGTGTGGTTTTGTATTTGTTGTGTGTGTTACGCATGTGTGAATGTGACACGTGCTTGGCTGTTTTTGAGAGGTTTTGTGTGTAATTGGTATGTGTGTGAGGTGAGGTGTGTTATCTGTACGTGGTTTTGCCTTTTGTAGTGGGCGTCATTGTGTGTGTGGTGTGTACATGGTTAACTAGTTTTGAGAATTGCGTGCCGTTAAGCCTTGTGATATTCGTGGTGTGTGTTGTTTCATATGTTGTGCTTTCTGCGTGTTGACTTTGTGTGTGTTCCCCATGTCTTTGTGTTTGTGGGTGTTTATTTGTGTTCGTTGTGGTTATTCCTTGAGAGTGCGTTTTGCGTGGCTCCGTGTGTGGTATGTAGTGGTTGCGTCGGTCTGTGTGTTGTGTTGTTAATGCAGGGTGTTGTGGGAGACATGAGTTGTGATGTTTAATTTGTGCGTGATGTTTGTGTGTGTGGTGTGATGTATTCTGTGATTTGTGTATTATTTTGTACTGTGTTAACGCATCGATGTGTTTCTTTGAATGTGTGGTTTGTGTGTGCGATATTTGCGTTTGACGTCTTTTTGTGATGTGTTTCGTGTTTGCTGGCTTTTCTGTTAGGTGTGAGGTGCGTTGTTTTTTGTGTACACGGTAGGGCGCGTTTTCTGGTGTTTGCGATTGTGTGCGTGTTCTGTGTTGTGTCACATCACCCGTGCTGTGTTATTGTGTTTCTTGTGGTGATGTCTGTGACCTGTTGGTTTAATGTGCGTGGCGGTGTTTATGTGATTGTGTGTGCGTTTCCTGTGTGTTGTGTTCTTTCTGTGTTGTGACTGTTGTGTAGACTGTCGTGTATGGGAGGTGTGCAGTTTTGTTGCTTCGCAATGTAAGTTCTGTGTGAATTTCCCCGTGGAGTTCTGTGTGACTGGTGTGGTTGTGGCTGGTTGTGTGCTTGGAGTGTGTCTTTGTGTGTTGTATGTTTGGCGTCCTTTGGGTGGCATGTTGTGTTCGTGGTTGGGAATGATAGGTGGCCTGCGAATGGTTTTCTGTTTCATGTTTAGTGTGTGGCGCGATCACACGTGTGTTGCGTGTTGCATGATGTGCAAGCATTATGTTCTCAGTTGCACGTGTGTTGTGTGTATTCCTTCCTGTTTTGCGTAGTGTGCGTGTGCTGTTTCATCTGGGTGTCTTTATGGGATACGAATTGTGTACTGAGTTGTATATGCTTTGTATGTATATCCTGTGCTTTGCATCATGCGTTCTGTGAGGACCTGGGTGCTGTCTGATTCAAGTGTGCTTTGAGTGACGTGTGTAGTGCGTGAAATGTGTGTCTCACAAATTCGGTGTTCTTTTTCTTGCGGCGTGCACATTTTCTGCATGCCGTTTTGCATGTGTTGTGTGTGGTGCGTGTTATGCGTGTGCTTGTGTTTGACAGCTGGTGTGCGTGGTCGGCTGTTGGAGTGATGAGTGTAATTTGTGATGTCTGTACTGTGCGTGGTCATGCTTGGTCAGTGTGCCTCACTGTGTGTGTTGCGTTTACTCTGAGAACCATGGTTCATGTGCATTGTGTGCAGTGATGAGCTCGGTGTGGGGGGGGGGGGTGGTTGTTGTTCAGTGTGATGTGCTGTTTGCGTGTTGAGGGTTTGTATGTAAACTCTGGTTTTGGGTGTTGTGGGTGATTTGCGTTTGTGCTGAATGTTTTGTGTTGGCGCCTTCTGTGTGTGTTGTTTGTGGCTGTGTGTGCTGTATTGTTTGCGTTGTACGTGGTGTGTGTTGTTCGTGCTAACTGTTGCGTTGTGTGTGCTGAGTCGTTTCGTTTCCTCGCTTTATGTCTTGCTGTGTGGGTTGTGCGTTACGTTGGTTACTGTGTATTCTGAGAGTTTGACCTATGTTGTGCTTTTAGGATTTGATTCTTGTGTAGTGTGCTCTTTGTGTTGTTGCTATAAGGTAGGGAATGATTTGTTGTGTTTGTGTTGTGAGTCTGTGTGTATTCTCTTTCGCTATGCTGTGTGTGCTGTGTGTTTTGGGTTGTGTTCTCTGTGATCTGTGAGTCTTGTTTATTCTCGGTGTGTTGCGTGTTGTCCGTGCTGTGTGTGTTGTGCATGTACTGGGTGCGGTATGGGTTCTCTACTGCTTGTTGAGTACACTGTCCTGTGTACATTTCTATGTGTGGCGTGCAACGTGTGATGTGTGTGGTTGTGAATTGTGTGTCCCGTGCTTTGAGTGGTTCTTTGTGGGCTGTATATCTCGTCATTGCTGATGAGATATCCATTGGTGTTTGTGTAGGTTCCGTGTTTGTTGTGTGCCCTCCAGTGTCCCTTTGTGTGTGCAATGTGTCTGGTCTTTCTTTTGTGTGTTGTGTTATGTACTGTGTTCTGGGTTGTTGAGTGCTGTCTATATGCTTTCTGTGTGTTACGCACAGGGTAGATGTGGGGCGGTCTGTGTATTTTGAGCATGCCGTGTGATGTAAAGCTTTGCGTTGTGTCTGAGGTGTACTGTGAGCGTGTATTTTGTGTGTTTTGTTTCGGGCTTCCCGCGTGAGGGTCTGTGTGTGCTCCATATTGCACGCTTGTGGCTGTGTGTGTGGTGTGTAGTGTGCTATAGGTGTGTTGTGTGTGTTTTGGTTGTTTGTGTGTGGGTTCGTATGTGCTCTGTCTTTTGGTGCGTGTGATTGTGATTTGTGTGCGTGTTTGTGTTAGAGAGGTTGTGTGTGTGCTTCGCAGTTTGAGTTATGCACGTGACGTGAGATGTGTTGACTGTGTGCGGTCTTGCTTGTTTAGTATGTCCCATGGTGTATGTCCCAGTAAGTAGCCTGTGCGATGTTTTTCGTGAGTGTTGTGAGCAGTCATGGGCCTTGAGGTGTGTGGTGTGTGTCTTGTGACTCTTGTTTGGCGTGTTTCTGTGTTGTGTGTGCGTTCTGCTCTGTACTCCTGTTTGAGGATGTATGCGCGGTGTGTGTGTGCATGGTTGAGTGTGTAGTGGGAAATGTGTGCTACTTGTCTCTGTTGGTTATGTGTGTGTTGCCTGTGGATCTGTGAGTGTTGTGTGTGTTTTTCATGTGTGATTGTGATCTGTGTGTGGTTGTGTTTGAGTGGTTGAGTGTATGTGGTTGTTATGTTTGTGATGTGAGCTGTGTTGTCCGCGTGTGGTTGTGCTTGTTTGGTGAGTCTCATTCTGTGTGCTGCAGGTACTCTCACAAATGTGATTTGTGTGTTAGTGAGGAATATTTGCTCTGTTGTGACGGGTGTGTGCCCTGTGACTGTTATGTCGTTCCTTTCTGAGTTTTCCGTGTGTTTGCATAGCGTAGTGGGGCCAGTGTGTGTGTGTGTGTGTCTGTGGCGTGTCCGAGTGTGTTTGTGTGTGGGGTGTGTAGCACGTGAAATGTGTCCTGTGTGCGCTAATTGTTGGTTGTGAGCTTTGCGTGTGGTTTTGTATTTGTTGTGTGTGTTACGCATGTGTGAATGTGACACGTGCTTGGCTGTTTTTGAGAGGTTTTGTGTGTAATTGGTATGTGTGTGAGGTGAGGTGTGTTATCTGTACGTGGTTTTGCCTTTTGTAGTGGGCGTCATTGTGTGTGTGGTGTGTACATGGTTAACTAGTTTTGAGAATTGCGTGCCGTTAAGCCTTGTGATATTCGTGGTGTGTGTTGTTTCATATGTTGTGCTTTCTGCGTGTTGACTTTGTGTGTGTTCCCCATGTCTTTGTGTTTGTGGGTGTTTATTTGTGTTCGTTGTGGTTATTCCTTGAGAGTGCGTTTTGCGTGGCTCCGTGTGTGGTATGTAGTGGTTGCGTCGGTCTGTGTGTTGTGTTGTTAATGCAGGGTGTTGTGGGAGACATGAGTTGTGATGTTTAATTTGTGCGTGATGTTTGTGT
The DNA here is from genome assembly GCF_030020395.1 of Manis pentadactyla. Lineage (NCBI taxonomy): Eukaryota > Metazoa > Chordata > Mammalia > Pholidota > Manidae > Manis > Manis pentadactyla. The sequence continues at coordinate 7,687 of NW_026645045.1, forward strand.
GTGTGGTGTGATGTATTCTGTGATTTGTGTATTATTTTGTACTGTGTTAACGCATCGATGTGTTTCTTTGAATGTGTGGTTTGTGTGTGCGATATTTGCGTTTGACGTCTTTTTGTGATGTGTTTCGTGTTTGCTGGCTTTTCTGTTAGGTGTGAGGTGCGTTGTTTTTTGTGTACACGGTAGGGCGCGTTTTCTGGTGTTTGCGATTGTGTGCGTGTTCTGTGTTGTGTCACATCACCCGTGCTGTGTTATTGTGTTTCTTGTGGTGATGTCTGTGACCTGTTGGTTTAATGTGCGTGGCGGTGTTTATGTGATTGTGTGTGCGTTTCCTGTGTGTTGTGTTCTTTCTGTGTTGTGACTGTTGTGTAGACTGTCGTGTATGGGAGGTGTGCAGTTTTGTTGCTTCGCAATGTAAGTTCTGTGTGAATTTCCCCGTGGAGTTCTGTGTGACTGGTGTGGTTGTGGCTGGTTGTGTGCTTGGAGTGTGTCTTTGTGTGTTGTATGTTTGGCGTCCTTTGGGTGGCATGTTGTGTTCGTGGTTGGGAATGATAGGTGGCCTGCGAATGGTTTTCTGTTTCATGTTTAGTGTGTGGCGCGATCACACGTGTGTTGCGTGTTGCATGATGTGCAAGCATTATGTTCTCAGTTGCACGTGTGTTGTGTGTATTCCTTCCTGTTTTGCGTAGTGTGCGTGTGCTGTTTCATCTGGGTGTCTTTATGGGATACGAATTGTGTACTGAGTTGTATATGCTTTGTATGTATATCCTGTGCTTTGCATCATGCGTTCTGTGAGGACCTGGGTGCTGTCTGATTCAAGTGTGCTTTGAGTGACGTGTGTAGTGCGTGAAATGTGTGTCTCACAAATTCGGTGTTCTTTTTCTTGCGGCGTGCACATTTTCTGCATGCCGTTTTGCATGTGTTGTGTGTGGTGCGTGTTATGCGTGTGCTTGTGTTTGACAGCTGGTGTGCGTGGTCGGCTGTTGGAGTGATGAGTGTAATTTGTGATGTCTGTACTGTGCGTGGTCATGCTTGGTCAGTGTGCCTCACTGTGTGTGTTGCGTTTACTCTGAGAACCATGGTTCATGTGCATTGTGTGCAGTGATGAGCTCGGTGTGGGGGGGGGGGGTGGTTGTTGTTCAGTGTGATGTGCTGTTTGCGTGTTGAGGGTTTGTATGTAAACTCTGGTTTTGGGTGTTGTCGTTGATTTGCGTTTGTGCTGAATGTTTTGTGTTGGCGCCTTCTGTGTGTGTTGTTTGTGGCTGTGTGTGCTGTATTGTTTGCGTTGTACGTGGTGTGTGTTGTTCGTGCTAACTGTTGCGTTGTGTGTGCTGAGTCGTTTCGTTTCCTCGCTTTATGTCTTGCTGTGTGGGTTGTGCGTTACGTTGGTTACTGTGTATTCTGAGAGTTTGACCTATGTTGTGCTTTTAGGATTTGATTCTTGTGTAGTGTGCTCTTTGTGTTGTTGCTATAAGGTAGGGAATGATTTGTTGTGTTTGTGTTGTGAGTCTGTGTGTATTCTCTTTCGCTATGCTGTGTGTGCTGTGTGTTTTGGGTTGTGTTCTCTGTGATCTGTGAGTCTTGTTTATTCTCGGTGTGTTGCGTGTTGTCCGTGCTGTGTGTGTTGTGCATGTACTGGGTGCGGTATGGGTTCTCTACTGCTTGTTGAGTACACTGTCCTGTGTACATTTCTATGTGTGGCGTGCAACGTGTGATGTGTGTGGTTGTGAATTGTGTGTCCCGTGCTTTGAGTGGTTCTTTGTGGGCTGTATATCTCGTCATTGCTGATGAGATATCCATTGGTGTTTGTGTAGGTTCCGTGTTTGTTGTGTGCCCTCCAGTGTCCCTTTGTGTGTGCAATGTGTCTGGTCTTTCTTTTGTGTGTTGTGTTATGTACTGTGTTCTGGGTTGTTGAGTGCTGTCTATATGCTTTCTGTGTGTTACGCACAGGGTAGATGTGGGGCGGTCTGTGTATTTTGAGCATGCCGTGTGATGTAAAGCTTTGCGTTGTGTCTGAGGTGTACTGTGAGCGTGTATTTTGTGTGTTTTGTTTCGGGCTTCCCGCGTGAGGGTCTGTGTGTGCTCCATATTGCACGCTTGTGGCTGTGTGTGTGGTGTGTAGTGTGCTATAGGTGTGTTGTGTGTGTTTTGGTTGTTTGTGTGTGGGTTCGTATGTGCTCTGTCTTTTGGTGCGTGTGATTGTGATTTGTGTGCGTGTTTGTGTTAGAGAGGTTGTGTGTGTGCTTCGCAGTTTGAGTTATGCACGTGACGTGAGATGTGTTGACTGTGTGCGGTCTTGCTTGTTTAGTATGTCCCATGGTGTATGTCCCAGTAAGTAGCCTGTGCGATGTTTTTCGTGAGTGTTGTGAGCAGTCATGGGCCTTGAGGTGTGTGGTGTGTGTCTTGTGACTCTTGTTTGGCGTGTTTCTGTGTTGTGTGTGCGTTCTGCTCTGTACTCCTGTTTGAGGATGTATGCGCGGTGTGTGTGTGCATGGTTGAGTGTGTAGTGGGAAATGTGTGCTACTTGTCTCTGTTGGTTATGTGTGTGTTGCCTGTGGATCTGTGAGTGTTGTGTGTGTTTTTCATGTGTGATTGTGATCTGTGTGTGGTTGTGTTTGAGTGGTTGAGTGTATGTGGTTGTTATGTTTGTGATGTGAGCTGTGTTGTCCGCGTGTGGTTGTGCTTGTTTGGTGAGTCTCATTCTGTGTGCTGCAGGTACTCTCACAAATGTGATTTGTGTGTTAGTGAGGAATATTTGCTCTGTTGTGACGGGTGTGTGCCCTGTGACTGTTATGTCGTTCCTTTCTGAGTTTTCCGTGTGTTTGCATAGCGTAGTGGGGCCAGTGTGTGTGTGTGTGTGTCTGTGGCGTGTCCGAGTGTGTTTGTGTGTGGGGTGTGTAGCACGTGAAATGTGTCCTGTGTGCGCTAATTGTTGGTTGTGAGCTTTGCGTGTGGTTTTGTATTTGTTGTGTGTGTTACGCATGTGTGAATGTGACACGTGCTTGGCTGTTTTTGAGAGGTTTTGTGTGTAATTGGTATGTGTGTGAGGTGAGGTGTGTTATCTGTACGTGGTTTTGCCTTTTGTAGTGGGCGTCATTGTGTGTGTGGTGTGTACATGGTTAACTAGTTTTGAGAATTGCGTGCCGTTAAGCCTTGTGATATTCGTGGTGTGTGTTGTTTCATATGTTGTGCTTTCTGCGTGTTGACTTTGTGTGTGTTCCCCATGTCTTTGTGTTTGTGGGTGTTTATTTGTGTTCGTTGTGGTTATTCCTTGAGAGTGCGTTTTGCGTGGCTCCGTGTGTGGTATGTAGTGGTTGCGTCGGTCTGTGTGTTGTGTTGTTAATGCAGGGTGTTGTGGGAGACATGAGTTGTGATGTTTAATTTGTGCGTGATGTTTGTGTGTGTGGTGTGATGTATTCTGTGATTTGTGTATTATTTTGTACTGTGTTAACGCATCGATGTGTTTCTTTGAATGTGTGGTTTGTGTGTGCGATATTTGCGTTTGACGTCTTTTTGTGATGTGTTTCGTGTTTGCTGGCTTTTCTGTTAGGTGTGAGGTGCGTTGTTTTTTGTGTACACGGTAGGGCGCGTTTTCTGGTGTTTGCGATTGTGTGCGTGTTCTGTGTTGTGTCACATCACCCGTGCTGTGTTATTGTGTTTCTTGTGGTGATGTCTGTGACCTGTTGGTTTAATGTGCGTGGCGGTGTTTATGTGATTGTGTGTGCGTTTCCTGTGTGTTGTGTTCTTTCTGTGTTGTGACTGTTGTGTAGACTGTCGTGTATGGGAGGTGTGCAGTTTTGTTGCTTCGCAATGTAAGTTCTGTGTGAATTTCCCCGTGGAGTTCTGTGTGACTGGTGTGGTTGTGGCTGGTTGTGTGCTTGGAGTGTGTCTTTGTGTGTTGTATGTTTGGCGTCCTTTGGGTGGCATGTTGTGTTCGTGGTTGGGAATGATAGGTGGCCTGCGAATGGTTTTCTGTTTCATGTTTAGTGTGTGGCGCGATCACACGTGTGTTGCGTGTTGCATGATGTGCAAGCATTATGTTCTCAGTTGCACGTGTGTTGTGTGTATTCCTTCCTGTTTTGCGTAGTGTGCGTGTGCTGTTTCATCTGGGTGTCTTTATGGGATACGAATTGTGTACTGAGTTGTATATGCTTTGTATGTATATCCTGTGCTTTGCATCATGCGTTCTGTGAGGACCTGGGTGCTGTCTGATTCAAGTGTGCTTTGAGTGACGTGTGTAGTGCGTGAAATGTGTGTCTCACAAATTCGGTGTTCTTTTTCTTGCGGCGTGCACATTTTCTGCATGCCGTTTTGCATGTGTTGTGTGTGGTGCGTGTTATGCGTGTGCTTGTGTTTGACAGCTGGTGTGCGTGGTCGGCTGTTGGAGTGATGAGTGTAATTTGTGATGTCTGTACTGTGCGTGGTCATGCTTGGTCAGTGTGCCTCACTGTGTGTGTTGCGTTTACTCTGAGAACCATGGTTCATGTGCATTGTGTGCAGTGATGAGCTCGGTGTGGGGGGGGGTGGTGGTTGTTGTTCAGTGTGATGTGCTGTTTGCGTGTTGAGGGTTTGTATGTAAACTCTGGTTTTGGGTGTTGTGGGTGATTTGCGTTTGTGCTGAATGTTTTGTGTTGGCGCCTTCTGTGTGTGTTGTTTGTGGCTGTGTGTGCTGTATTGTTTGCGTTGTACGTGGTGTGTGTTGTTCGTGCTAACTGTTGCGTTGTGTGTGCTGAGTCGTTTCGTTTCCTCGCTTTATGTCTTGCTGTGTGGGTTGTGCGTTACGTTGGTTACTGTGTATTCTGAGAGTTTGACCTATGTTGTGCTTTTAGGATTTGATTCTTGTGTAGTGTGCTCTTTGTGTTGTTGCTATAAGGTAGGGAATGATTTGTTGTGTTTGTGTTGTGAGTCTGTGTGTATTCTCTTTCGCTATGCTGTGTGTGCTGTGTGTTTTGGGTTGTGTTCTCTGTGATCTGTGAGTCTTGTTTATTCTCGGTGTGTTGCGTGTTGTCCGTGCTGTGTGTGTTGTGCATGTACTGGGTGCGGTATGGGTTCTCTACTGCTTGTTGAGTACACTGTCCTGTGTACATTTCTATGTGTGGCGTGCAACGTGTGATGTGTGTGGTTGTGAATTGTGTGTCCCGTGCTTTGAGTGGTTCTTTGTGGGCTGTATATCTCGTCATTGCTGATGAGATATCCATTGGTGTTTGTGTAGGTTCCGTGTTTGTTGTGTGCCCTCCAGTGTCCCTTTGTGTGTGCAATGTGTCTGGTCTTTCTTTTGTGTGTTGTGTTATGTACTGTGTTCTGGGTTGTTGAGTGCTGTCTATATGCTTTCTGTGTGTTACGCACAGGGTAGATGTGGGGCGGTCTGTGTATTTTGAGCATGCCGTGTGATGTAAAGCTTTGCGTTGTGTCTGAGGTGTACTGTGAGCGTGTATTTTGTGTGTTTTGTTTCGGGCTTCCCGCGTGAGGGTCTGTGTGTGCTCCATATTGCACGCTTGTGGCTGTGTGTGTGGTGTGTAGTGTGCTATAGGTGTGTTGTGTGTGTTTTGGTTGTTTGTGTGTGGGTTCGTATGTGCTCTGTCTTTTGGTGCGTGTGATTGTGATTTGTGTGCGTGTTTGTGTTAGAGAGGTTGTGTGTGTGCTTCGCAGTTTGAGTTATGCACGTGACGTGAGATGTGTTGACTGTGTGCGGTCTTGCTTGTTTAGTATGTCCCATGGTGTATGTCCCAGTAAGTAGCCTGTGCGATGTTTTTCGTGAGTGTTGTGAGCAGTCATGGGCCTTGAGGTGTGTGGTGTGTGTCTTGTGACTCTTGTTTGGCGTGTTTCTGTGTTGTGTGTGCGTTCTGCTCTGTACTCCTGTTTGAGGATGTATGCGCGGTGTGTGTGTGCATGGTTGAGTGTGTAGTGGGAAATGTGTGCTACTTGTCTCTGTTGGTTATGTGTGTGTTGCCTGTGGATCTGTGAGTGTTGTGTGTGTTTTTCATGTGTGATTGTGATCTGTGTGTGGTTGTGTTTGAGTGGTTGAGTGTATGTGGTTGTTATGTTTGTGATGTGAGCTGTGTTGTCCGCGTGTGGTTGTGCTTGTTTGGTGAGTCTCATTCTGTGTGCTGCAGGTACTCTCACAAATGTGATTTGTGTGTTAGTGAGGAATATTTGCTCTGTTGTGACGGGTGTGTGCCCTGTGACTGTTATGTCGTTCCTTTCTGAGTTTTCCGTGTGTTTGCATAGCGTAGTGGGGCCAGTGTGTGTGTGTGTGTGTCTGTGGCGTGTCCGAGTGTGTTTGTGTGTGGGGTGTGTAGCACGTGAAATGTGTCCTGTGTGCGCTAATTGTTGGTTGTGAGCTTTGCGTGTGGTTTTGTATTTGTTGTGTGTGTTACGCATGTGTGAATGTGACACGTGCTTGGCTGTTTTTGAGAGGTTTTGTGTGTAATTGGTATGTGTGTGAGGTGAGGTGTGTTATCTGTACGTGGTTTTGCCTTTTGTAGTGGGCGTCATTGTGTGTGTGGTGTGTACATGGTTAACTAGTTTTGAGAATTGCGTGCCGTTAAGCCTTGTGATATTCGTGGTGTGTGTTGTTTCATATGTTGTGCTTTCTGCGTGTTGACTTTGTGTGTGTTCCCCATGTCTTTGTGTTTGTGGGTGTTTATTTGTGTTCGTTGTGGTTATTCCTTGAGAGTGCGTTTTGCGTGGCTCCGTGTGTGGTATGTAGTGGTTGCGTCGGTCTGTGTGTTGTGTTGTTAATGCAGGGTGTTGTGGGAGACATGAGTTGTGATGTTTAATTTGTGCGTGATGTTTGTGTGTGTGGTGTGATGTATTCTGTGATTTGTGTATTATTTTGTACTGTGTTAACGCATCGATGTGTTTCTTTGAATGTGTGGTTTGTGTGTGCGATATTTGCGTTTGACGTCTTTTTGTGATGTGTTTCGTGTTTGCTGGCTTTTCTGTTAGGTGTGAGGTGCGTTGTTTTTTGTGTACACGGTAGGGCGCGTTTTCTGGTGTTTGCGATTGTGTGCGTGTTCTGTGTTGTGTCACATCACCCGTGCTGTGTTATTGTGTTTCTTGTGGTGATGTCTGTGACCTGTTGGTTTAATGTGCGTGGCGGTGTTTATGTGATTGTGTGTGCGTTTCCTGTGTGTTGTGTTCTTTCTGTGTTGTGACTGTTGTGTAGACTGTCGTGTATGGGAGGTGTGCAGTTTTGTTGCTTCGCAATGTAAGTTCTGTGTGAATTTCCCCGTGGAGTTCTGTGTGACTGGTGTGGTTGTGGCTGGTTGTGTGCTTGGAGTGTGTCTTTGTGTGTTGTATGTTTGGCGTCCTTTGGGTGGCATGTTGTGTTCGTGGTTGGGAATGATAGGTGGCCTGCGAATGGTTTTCTGTTTCATGTTTAGTGTGTGGCGCGATCACACGTGTGTTGCGTGTTGCATGATGTGCAAGCATTATGTTCTCAGTTGCACGTGTGTTGTGTGTATTCCTTCCTGTTTTGCGTAGTGTGCGTGTGCTGTTTCATCTGGGTGTCTTTATGGGATACGAATTGTGTACTGAGTTGTATATGCTTTGTATGTATATCCTGTGCTTTGCATCATGCGTTCTGTGAGGACCTGGGTGCTGTCTGATTCAAGTGTGCTTTGAGTGACGTGTGTAGTGCGTGAAATGTGTGTCTCACAAATTCGGTGTTCTTTTTCTTGCGGCGTGCACATTTTCTGCATGCCGTTTTGCATGTGTTGTGTGTGGTGCGTGTTATGCGTGTGCTTGTGTTTGACAGCTGGTGTGCGTGGTCGGCTGTTGGAGTGATGAGTGTAATTTGTGATGTCTGTACTGTGCGTGGTCATGCTTGGTCAGTGTGCCTCACTGTGTGTGTTGCGTTTACTCTGAGAACCATGGTTCATGTGCATTGTGTGCAGTGATGAGCTCGGTGTGGGGGGGGGTGGTGGTTGTTGTTCAGTGTGATGTGCTGTTTGCGTGTTGAGGGTTTGTATGTAAACTCTGGTTTTGGGTGTTGTGGGTGATTTGCGTTTGTGCTGAATGTTTTGTGTTGGCGCCTTCTGTGTGTGTTGTTTGTGGCTGTGTGTGCTGTATTGTTTGCGTTGTACGTGGTGTGTGTTGTTCGTGCTAACTGTTGCGTTGTGTGTGCTGAGTCGTTTCGTTTCCTCGCTTTATGTCTTGCTGTGTGGGTTGTGCGTTACGTTGGTTACTGTGTATTCTGAGAGTTTGACCTATGTTGTGCTTTTAGGATTTGATTCTTGTGTAGTGTGCTCTTTGTGTTGTTGCTATAAGGTAGGGAATGATTTGTTGTGTTTGTGTTGTGAGTCTGTGTGTATTCTCTTTCGCTATGCTGTGTGTGCTGTGTGTTTTGGGTTGTGTTCTCTGTGATCTGTGAGTCTTGTTTATTCTCGGTGTGTTGCGTGTTGTCCGTGCTGTGTGTGTTGTGCATGTACTGGGTGCGGTATGGGTTCTCTACTGCTTGTTGAGTACACTGTCCTGTGTACATTTCTATGTGTGGCGTGCAACGTGTGATGTGTGTGGTTGTGAATTGTGTGTCCCGTGCTTTGAGTGGTTCTTTGTGGGCTGTATATCTCGTCATTGCTGATGAGATATCCATTGGTGTTTGTGTAGGTTCCGTGTTTGTTGTGTGCCCTCCAGTGTCCCTTTGTGTGTGCAATGTGTCTGGTCTTTCTTTTGTGTGTTGTGTTATGTACTGTGTTCTGGGTTGTTGAGTGCTGTCTATATGCTTTCTGTGTGTTACGCACAGGGTAGATGTGGGGCGGTCTGTGTATTTTGAGCATGCCGTGTGATGTAAAGCTTTGCGTTGTGTCTGAGGTGTACTGTGAGCGTGTATTTTGTGTGTTTTGTTTCGGGCTTCCCGCGTGAGGGTCTGTGTGTGCTCCATATTGCACGCTTGTGGCTGTGTGTGTGGTGTGTAGTGTGCTATAGGTGTGTTGTGTGTGTTTTGGTTGTTTGTGTGTGGGTTCGTATGTGCTCTGTCTTTTGGTGCGTGTGATTGTGATTTGTGTGCGTGTTTGTGTTAGAGAGGTTGTGTGTGTGCTTCGCAGTTTGAGTTATGCACGTGACGTGAGATGTGTTGACTGTGTGCGGTCTTGCTTGTTTAGTATGTCCCATGGTGTATGTCCCAGTAAGTAGCCTGTGCGATGTTTTTCGTGAGTGTTGTGAGCAGTCATGGGCCTTGAGGTGTGTGGTGTGTGTCTTGTGACTCTTGTTTGGCGTGTTTCTGTGTTGTGTGTGCGTTCTGCTCTGTACTCCTGTTTGAGGATGTATGCGCGGTGTGTGTGTGCATGGTTGAGTGTGTAGTGGGAAATGTGTGCTACTTGTCTCTGTTGGTTATGTGTGTGTTGCCTGTGGATCTGTGAGTGTTGTGTGTGTTTTTCATGTGTGATTGTGATCTGTGTGTGGTTGTGTTTGAGTGGTTGAGTGTATGTGGTTGTTATGTTTGTGATGTGAGCTGTGTTGTCCGCGTGTGGTTGTGCTTGTTTGGTGAGTCTCATTCTGTGTGCTGCAGGTACTCTCACAAATGTGATTTGTGTGTTAGTGAGGAATATTTGCTCTGTTGTGACGGGTGTGTGCCCTGTGACTGTTATGTCGTTCCTTTCTGAGTTTTCCGTGTGTTTGCATAGCGTAGTGGGGCCAGTGTGTGTGTGTGTGTGTCTGTGGCGTGTCCGAGTGTGTTTGTGTGTGGGGTGTGTAGCACGTGAAATGTGTCCTGTGTGCGCTAATTGTTGGTTGTGAGCTTTGCGTGTGGTTTTGTATTTGTTGTGTGTGTTACGCATGTGTGAATGTGACACGTGCTTGGCTGTTTTTGAGAGGTTTTGTGTGTAATTGGTATGTGTGTGAGGTGAGGTGTGTTATCTGTACGTGGTTTTGCCTTTTGTAGTGGGCGTCATTGTGTGTGTGGTGTGTACATGGTTAACTAGTTTTGAGAATTGCGTGCCGTTAAGCCTTGTGATATTCGTGGTGTGTGTTGTTTCATATGTTGTGCTTTCTGCGTGTTGACTTTGTGTGTGTTCCCCATGTCTTTGTGTTTGTGGGTGTTTATTTGTGTTCGTTGTGGTTATTCCTTGAGAGTGCGTTTTGCGTGGCTCCGTGTGTGGTATGTAGTGGTTGCGTCGGTCTGTGTGTTGTGTTGTTAATGCAGGGTGTTGTGGGAGACATGAGTTGTGATGTTTAATTTGTGCGTGATGTTTGTGTGTGTGGTGTGATGTATTCTGTGATTTGTGTATTATTTTGTACTGTGTTAACGCATCGATGTGTTTCTTTGAATGTGTGGTTTGTGTGTGCGATATTTGCGTTTGACGTCTTTTTGTGATGTGTTTCGTGTTTGCTGGCTTTTCTGTTAGGTGTGAGGTGCGTTGTTTTTTGTGTACACGGTAGGGCGCGTTTTCTGGTGTTTGCGATTGTGTGCGTGTTCTGTGTTGTGTCACATCACCCGTGCTGTGTTATTGTGTTTCTTGTGGTGATGTCTGTGACCTGTTGGTTTAATGTGCGTGGCGGTGTTTATGTGATTGTGTGTGCGTTTCCTGTGTGTTGTGTTCTTTCTGTGTTGTGACTGTTGTGTAGACTGTCGTGTATGGGAGGTGTGCAGTTTTGTTGCTTCGCAATGTAAGTTCTGTGTGAATTTCCCCGTGGAGTTCTGTGTGACTGGTGTGGTTGTGGCTGGTTGTGTGCTTGGAGTGTGTCTTTGTGTGTTGTATGTTTGGCGTCCTTTGGGTGGCATGTTGTGTTCGTGGTTGGGAATGATAGGTGGCCTGCGAATGGTTTTCTGTTTCATGTTTAGTGTGTGGCGCGATCACACGTGTGTTGCGTGTTGCATGATGTGCAAGCATTATGTTCTCAGTTGCACGTGTGTTGTGTGTATTCCTTCCTGTTTTGCGTAGTGTGCGTGTGCTGTTTCATCTGGGTGTCTTTATGGGATACGAATTGTGTACTGAGTTGTATATGCTTTGTATGTATATCCTGTGCTTTGCATCATGCGTTCTGTGAGGACCTGGGTGCTGTCTGATTCAAGTGTGCTTTGAGTGACGTGTGTAGTGCGTGAAATGTGTGTCTCACAAATTCGGTGTTCTTTTTCTTGCGGCGTGCACATTTTCTGCATGCCGTTTTGCATGTGTTGTGTGTGGTGCGTGTTATGCGTGTGCTTGTGTTTGACAGCTGGTGTGCGTGGTCGGCTGTTGGAGTGATGAGTGTAATTTGTGATGTCTGTACTGTGCGTGGTCATGCTTGGTCAGTGTGCCTCACTGTGTGTGTTGCGTTTACTCTGAGAACCATGGTTCATGTGCATTGTGTGCAGTGATGAGCTCGGTGTGGGGGGGGGTGGTGGTTGTTGTTCAGTGTGATGTGCTGTTTGCGTGTTGAGGGTTTGTATGTAAACTCTGGTTTTGGGTGTTGTGGGTGATTTGCGTTTGTGCTGAATGTTTTGTGTTGGCGCCTTCTGTGTGTGTTGTTTGTGGCTGTGTGTGCTGTATTGTTTGCGTTGTACGTGGTGTGTGTTGTTCGTGCTAACTGTTGCGTTGTGTGTGCTGAGTCGTTTCGTTTCCTCGCTTTATGTCTTGCTGTGTGGGTTGTGCGTTACGTTGGTTACTGTGTATTCTGAGAGTTTGACCTATGTTGTGCTTTTAGGATTTGATTCTTGTGTAGTGTGCTCTTTGTGTTGTTGCTATAAGGTAGGGAATGATTTGTTGTGTTTGTGTTGTGAGTCTGTGTGTATTCTCTTTCGCTATGCTGTGTGTGCTGTGTGTTTTGGGTTGTGTTCTCTGTGATCTGTGAGTCTTGTTTATTCTCGGTGTGTTGCGTGTTGTCCGTGCTGTGTGTGTTGTGCATGTACTGGGTGCGGTATGGGTTCTCTACTGCTTGTTGAGTACACTGTCCTGTGTACATTTCTATGTGTGGCGTGCAACGTGTGATGTGTGTGGTTGTGAATTGTGTGTCCCGTGCTTTGAGTGGTTCTTTGTGGGCTGTATATCTCGTCATTGCTGATGAGATATCCATTGGTGTTTGTGTAGGTTCCGTGTTTGTTGTGTGCCCTCCAGTGTCCCTTTGTGTGTGCAATGTGTCTGGTCTTTCTTTTGTGTGTTGTGTTATGTACTGTGTTCTGGGTTGTTGAGTGCTGTCTATATGCTTTCTGTGTGTTACGCACAGGGTAGATGTGGGGCGGTCTGTGTATTTTGAGCATGCCGTGTGATGTAAAGCTTTGCGTTGTGTCTGAGGTGTACTGTGAGCGTGTATTTTGTGTGTTTTGTTTCGGGCTTCCCGCGTGAGGGTCTGTGTGTGCTCCATATTGCACGCTTGTGGCTGTGTGTGTGGTGTGTAGTGTGCTATAGGTGTGTTGTGTGTGTTTTGGTTGTTTGTGTGTGGGTTCGTATGTGCTCTGTCTTTTGGTGCGTGTGATTGTGATTTGTGTGCGTGTTTGTGTTAGAGAGGTTGTGTGTGTGCTTCGCAGTTTGAGTTATGCACGTGACGTGAGATGTGTTGACTGTGTGCGGTCTTGCTTGTTTAGTATGTCCCATGGTGTATGTCCCAGTAAGTAGCCTGTGCGATGTTTTTCGTGAGTGTTGTGAGCAGTCATGGGCCTTGAGGTGTGTGGTGTGTGTCTTGTGACTCTTGTTTGGCGTGTTTCTGTGTTGTGTGTGCGTTCTGCTCTGTACTCCTGTTTGAGGATGTATGCGCGGTGTGTGTGTGCATGGTTGAGTGTGTAGTGGGAAATGTGTGCTACTTGTCTCTGTTGGTTATGTGTGTGTTGCCTGTGGATCTGTGAGTGTTGTGTGTGTTTTTCATGTGTGATTGTGATCTGTGTGTGGTTGTGTTTGAGTGGTTGAGTGTATGTGGTTGTTATGTTTGTGATGTGAGCTGTGTTGTCCGCGTGTGGTTGTGCTTGTTTGGTGAGTCTCATTCTGTGTGCTGCAGGTACTCTCACAAATGTGATTTGTGTGTTAGTGAGGAATATTTGCTCTGTTGTGACGGGTGTGTGCCCTGTGACTGTTATGTCGTTCCTTTCTGAGTTTTCCGTGTGTTTGCATAGCGTAGTGGGGCCAGTGTGTGTGTGTGTGTGTCTGTGGCGTGTCCGAGTGTGTTTGTGTGTGGGGTGTGTAGCACGTGAAATGTGTCCTGTGTGCGCTAATTGTTGGTTGTGAGCTTTGCGTGTGGTTTTGTATTTGTTGTGTGTGTTACGCATGTGTGAATGTGACACGTGCTTGGCTGTTTTTGAGAGGTTTTGTGTGTAATTGGTATGTGTGTGAGGTGAGGTGTGTTATCTGTACGTGGTTTTGCCTTTTGTAGTGGGCGTCATTGTGTGTGTGGTGTGTACATGGTTAACTAGTTTTGAGAATTGCGTGCCGTTAAGCCTTGTGATATTCGTGGTGTGTGTTGTTTCATATGTTGTGCTTTCTGCGTGTTGACTTTGTGTGTGTTCCCCATGTCTTTGTGTTTGTGGGTGTTTATTTGTGTTCGTTGTGGTTATTCCTTGAGAGTGCGTTTTGCGTGGCTCCGTGTGTGGTATGTAGTGGTTGCGTCGGTCTGTGTGTTGTGTTGTTAATGCAGGGTGTTGTGGGAGACATGAGTTGTGATGTTTAATTTGTGCGTGATGTTTGTGTGTGTGGTGTGATGTATTCTGTGATTTGTGTATTATTTTGTACTGTGTTAACGCATCGATGTGTTTCTTTGAATGTGTGGTTTGTGTGTGCGATATTTGCGTTTGACGTCTTTTTGTGATGTGTTTCGTGTTTGCTGGCTTTTCTGTTAGGTGTGAGGTGCGTTGTTTTTTGTGTACACGGTAGGGCGCGTTTTCTGGTGTTTGCGATTGTGTGCGTGTTCTGTGTTGTGTCACATCACCCGTGCTGTGTTATTGTGTTTCTTGTGGTGATGTCTGTGACCTGTTGGTTTAATGTGCGTGGCGGTGTTTATGTGATTGTGTGTGCGTTTCCTGTGTGTTGTGTTCTTTCTGTGTTGTGACTGTTGTGTAGACTGTCGTGTATGGGAGGTGTGCAGTTTTGTTGCTTCGCAATGTAAGTTCTGTGTGAATTTCCCCGTGGAGTTCTGTGTGACTGGTGTGGTTGTGGCTGGTTGTGTGCTTGGAGTGTGTCTTTGTGTGTTGTATGTTTGGCGTCCTTTGGGTGGCATGTTGTGTTCGTGGTTGGGAATGATAGGTGGCCTGCGAATGGTTTTCTGTTTCATGTTTAGTGTGTGGCGCGATCACACGTGTGTTGCGTGTTGCATGATGTGCAAGCATTATGTTCTCAGTTGCACGTGTGTTGTGTGTATTCCTTCCTGTTTTGCGTAGTGTGCGTGTGCTGTTTCATCTGGGTGTCTTTATGGGATACGAATTGTGTACTGAGTTGTATATGCTTTGTATGTATATCCTGTGCTTTGCATCATGCGTTCTGTGAGGACCTGGGTGCTGTCTGATTCAAGTGTGCTTTGAGTGACGTGTGTAGTGCGTGAAATGTGTGTCTCACAAATTCGGTGTTCTTTTTCTTGCGGCGTGCACATTTTCTGCATGCCGTTTTGCATGTGTTGTGTGTGGTGCGTGTTATGCGTGTGCTTGTGTTTGACAGCTGGTGTGCGTGGTCGGCTGTTGGAGTGATGAGTGTAATTTGTGATGTCTGTACTGTGCGTGGTCATGCTTGGTCAGTGTGCCTCACTGTGTGTGTTGCGTTTACTCTGAGAACCATGGTTCATGTGCATTGTGTGCAGTGATGAGCTCGGTGTGGGGGGGGGGGTGGTTGTTGTTCAGTGTGATGTGCTGTTTGCGTGTTGAGGGTTTGTATGTAAACTCTGGTTTTGGGTGTTGTGGGTGATTTGCGTTTGTGCTGAATGTTTTGTGTTGGCGCCTTCTGTGTGTGTTGTTTGTGGCTGTGTGTGCTGTATTGTTTGCGTTGTACGTGGTGTGTGTTGTTCGTGCTAACTGTTGCGTTGTGTGTGCTGAGTCGTTTCGTTTCCTCGCTTTATGTCTTGCTGTGTGGGTTGTGCGTTACGTTGGTTACTGTGTATTCTGAGAGTTTGACCTATGTTGTGCTTTTAGGATTTGATTCTTGTGTAGTGTGCTCTTTGTGTTGTTGCTATAAGGTAGGGAATGATTTGTTGTGTTTGTGTTGTGAGTCTGTGTGTATTCTCTTTCGCTATGCTGTGTGTGCTGTGTGTTTTGGGTTGTGTTCTCTGTGATCTGTGAGTCTTGTTTATTCTCGGTGTGTTGCGTGTTGTCCGTGCTGTGTGTGTTGTGCATGTACTGGGTGCGGTATGGGTTCTCTACTGCTTGTTGAGTACACTGTCCTGTGTACATTTCTATGTGTGGCGTGCAACGTGTGATGTGTGTGGTTGTGAATTGTGTGTCCCGTGCTTTGAGTGGTTCTTTGTGGGCTGTATATCTCGTCATTGCTGATGAGATATCCATTGGTGTTTGTGTAGGTTCCGTGTTTGTTGTGTGCCCTCCAGTGTCCCTTTGTGTGTGCAATGTGTCTGGTCTTTCTTTTGTGTGTTGTGTTATGTACTGTGTTCTGGGTTGTTGAGTGCTGTCTATATGCTTTCTGTGTGTTACGCACAGGGTAGATGTGGGGCGGTCTGTGTATTTTGAGCATGCCGTGTGATGTAAAGCTTTGCGTTGTGTCTGAGGTGTACTGTGAGCGTGTATTTTGTGTGTTTTGTTTCGGGCTTCCCGCGTGAGGGTCTGTGTGTGCTCCATATTGCACGCTTGTGGCTGTGTGTGTGGTGTGTAGTGTGCTATAGGTGTGTTGTGTGTGTTTTGGTTGTTTGTGTGTGGGTTCGTATGTGCTCTGTCTTTTGGTGCGTGTGATTGTGATTTGTGTGCGTGTTTGTGTTAGAGAGGTTGTGTGTGTGCTTCGCAGTTTGAGTTATGCACGTGACGTGAGATGTGTTGACTGTGTGCGGTCTTGCTTGTTTAGTATGTCCCATGGTGTATGTCCCAGTAAGTAGCCTGTGCGATGTTTTTCGTGAGTGTTGTGAGCAGTCATGGGCCTTGAGGTGTGTGGTGTGTGTCTTGTGACTCTTGTTTGGCGTGTTTCTGTGTTGTGTGTGCGTTCTGCTCTGTACTCCTGTTTGAGGATGTATGCGCGGTGTGTGTGTGCATGGTTGAGTGTGTAGTGGGAAATGTGTGCTACTTGTCTCTGTTGGTTATGTGTGTGTTGCCTGTGGATCTGTGAGTGTTGTGTGTGTTTTTCATGTGTGATTGTGATCTGTGTGTGGTTGTGTTTGAGTGGTTGAGTGTATGTGGTTGTTATGTTTGTGATGTGAGCTGTGTTGTCCGCGTGTGGTTGTGCTTGTTTGGTGAGTCTCATTCTGTGTGCTGCAGGTACTCTCACAAATGTGATTTGTGTGTTAGTGAGGAATATTTGCTCTGTTGTGACGGGTGTGTGCCCTGTGACTGTTATGTCGTTCCTTTCTGAGTTTTCCGTGTGTTTGCATAGCGTAGTGGGGCCAGTGTGTGTGTGTGTGTCTGTGGCGTGTCCGAGTGTGTTTGTGTGTGGGGTGTGTAGCACGTGAAATGTGTCCTGTGTGCGCTAATTGTTGGTTGTGAGCTTTGCGTGTGGTTTTGTATTTGTTGTGTGTGTTACGCATGTGTGAATGTGACACGTGCTTGGCTGTTTTTGAGAGGTTTTGTGTGTAATTGGTATGTGTGTGAGGTGAGGTGTGTTATCTGTACGTGGTTTTGCCTTTTGTAGTGGGCGTCATTGTGTGTGTGGTGTGTACATGGTTAACTAGTTTTGAGAATTGCGTGCCGTTAAGCCTTGTGATATTCGTGGTGTGTGTTGTTTCATATGTTGTGCTTTCTGCGTGTTGACTTTGTGTGTGTTCCCCATGTCTTTGTGTTTGTGGGTGTTTATTTGTGTTCGTTGTGGTTATTCCTTGAGAGTGCGTTTTGCGTGGCTCCGTGTGTGGTATGTAGTGGTTGCGTCGGTCTGTGTGTTGTGTTGTTAATGCAGGGTGTTGTGGGAGACATGAGTTGTGATGTTTAATTTGTGCGTGATGTTTGTGTGTGTGGTGTGATGTATTCTGTGATTTGTGTATTATTTTGTACTGTGTTAATGCATCGATGTGTTTCTTTGAATGTGTGGTTTGTGTGTGCGATATTTGCGTTTGACGTCTTTTTGTGATGTGTTTCGTGTTTGCTGGCTTTTCTGTTAGGTGTGAGGTGCGTTGTTTTTTGTGTACACGGTAGGGCGCGTTTTCTGGTGTTTGCGATTGTGTGCGTGTTCTGTGTTGTGTCACATCACCCGTGCTGTGTTATTGTGTTTCTTGTGGTGATGTCTGTGACCTGTTGGTTTAATGTGCGTGGCGGTGTTTATGTGATTGTGTGTGCGTTTCCTGTGTGTTGTGTTCTTTCTGTGTTGTGACTGTTGTGTAGACTGTCGTGTATGGGAGGTGTGCAGTTTTGTTGCTTCGCAATGTAAGTTCTGTGTGAATTTCCCCGTGGAGTTCTGTGTGACTGGTGTGGTTGTGGCTGGTTGTGTGCTTGGAGTGTGTCTTTGTGTGTTGTATGTTTGGCGTCCTTTGGGTGGCATGTTGTGTTCGTGGTTGGGAATGATAGGTGGCCTGCGAATGGTTTTCTGTTTCATGTTTAGTGTGTGGCGCGATCACACGTGTGTTGCGTGTTGCATGATGTGCAAGCATTATGTTCTCAGTTGCACGTGTGTTGTGTGTATTCCTTCCTGTTTTGCGTAGTGTGCGTGTGCTGTTTCATCTGGGTGTCTTTATGGGATACGAATTGTGTACTGAGTTGTATATGCTTTGTATGTATATCCTGTGCTTTGCATCATGCGTTCTGTGAGGACCTGGGTGCTGTCTGATTCAAGTGTGCTTTGAGTGACGTGTGTAGTGCGTGAAATGTGTGTCTCACAAATTCGGTGTTCTTTTTCTTGCGGCGTGCACATTTTCTGCATGCCGTTTTGCATGTGTTGTGTGTGGTGCGTGTTATGCGTGTGCTTGTGTTTGACAGCTGGTGTGCGTGGTCGGCTGTTGGAGTGATGAGTGTAATTTGTGATGTCTGTACTGTGCGTGGTCATGCTTGGTCAGTGTGCCTCACTGTGTGTGTTGCGTTTACTCTGAGAACCATGGTTCATGTGCATTGTGTGCAGTGATGAGCTCGGTGTGGGGGGGGGGGTGGTTGTTGTTCAGTGTGATGTGCTGTTTGCGTGTTGAGGGTTTGTATGTAAACTCTGGTTTTGGGTGTTGTGGGTGATTTGCGTTTGTGCTGAATGTTTTGTGTTGGCGCCTTCTGTGTGTGTTGTTTGTGGCTGTGTGTGCTGTATTGTTTGCGTTGTACGTGGTGTGTGTTGTTCGTGCTAACTGTTGCGTTGTGTGTGCTGAGTCGTTTCGTTTCCTCGCTTTATGTCTTGCTGTGTGGGTTGTGCGTTACGTTGGTTACTGTGTATTCTGAGAGTTTGACCTATGTTGTGCTTTTAGGATTTGATTCTTGTGTAGTGTGCTCTTTGTGTTGTTGCTATAAGGTAGGGAATGATTTGTTGTGTTTGTGTTGTGAGTCTGTGTGTATTCTCTTTCGCTATGCTGTGTGTGCTGTGTGTTTTGGGTTGTGTTCTCTGTGATCTGTGAGTCTTGTTTATTCTCGGTGTGTTGCGTGTTGTCCGTGCTGTGTGTGTTGTGCATGTACTGGGTGCGGTATGGGTTCTCTACTGCTTGTTGAGTACACTGTCCTGTGTACATTTCTATGTGTGGCGTGCAACGTGTGATGTGTGTGGTTGTGAATTGTGTGTCCCGTGCTTTGAGTGGTTCTTTGTGGGCTGTATATCTCGTCATTGCTGATGAGATATCCATTGGTGTTTGTGTAGGTTCCGTGTTTGTTGTGTGCCCTCCAGTGTCCCTTTGTGTGTGCAATGTGTCTGGTCTTTCTTTTGTGTGTTGTGTTATGTACTGTGTTCTGGGTTGTTGAGTGCTGTCTATATGCTTTCTGTGTGTTACGCACAGGGTAGATGTGGGGCGGTCTGTGTATTTTGAGCATGCCGTGTGATGTAAAGCTTTGCGTTGTGTCTGAGGTGTACTGTGAGCGTGTATTTTGTGTGTTTTGTTTCGGGCTTCCCGCGTGAGGGTCTGTGTGTGCTCCATATTGCACGCTTGTGGCTGTGTGTGTGGTGTGTAGTGTGCTATAGGTGTGTTGTGTGTGTTTTGGTTGTTTGTGTGTGGGTTCGTATGTGCTCTGTCTTTTGGTGCGTGTGATTGTGATTTGTGTGCGTGTTTGTGTTAGAGAGGTTGTGTGTGTGCTTCGCAGTTTGAGTTATGCACGTGACGTGAGATGTGTTGACTGTGTGCGGTCTTGCTTGTTTAGTATGTCCCATGGTGTATGTCCCAGTAAGTAGCCTGTGCGATGTTTTTCGTGAGTGTTGTGAGCAGTCATGGGCCTTGAGGTGTGTGGTGTGTGTCTTGTGACTCTTGTTTGGCGTGTTTCTGTGTTGTGTGTGCGTTCTGCTCTGTACTCCTGTTTGAGGATGTATGCGCGGTGTGTGTGTGCATGGTTGAGTGTGTAGTGGGAAATGTGTGCTACTTGTCTCTGTTGGTTATGTGTGTGTTGCCTGTGGATCTGTGAGTGTTGTGTGTGTTTTTCATGTGTGATTGTGATCTGTGTGTGGTTGTGTTTGAGTGGTTGAGTGTATGTGGTTGTTATGTTTGTGATGTGAGCTGTGTTGTCCGCGTGTGGTTGTGCTTGTTTGGTGAGTCTCATTCTGTGTGCTGCAGGTACTCTCACAAATGTGATTTGTGTGTTAGTGAGGAATATTTGCTCTGTTGTGACGGGTGTGTGCCCTGTGACTGTTATGTCGTTCCTTTCTGAGTTTTCCGTGTGTTTGCATAGCGTAGTGGGGCCAGTGTGTGTGTGTGTGTGTCTGTGGCGTGTCCGAGTGTGTTTGTGTGTGGGGTGTGTAGCACGTGAAATGTGTCCTGTGTGCGCTAATTGTTGGTTGTGAGCTTTGCGTGTGGTTTTGTATTTGTTGTGTGTGTTACGCATGTGTGAATGTGACACGTGCTTGGCTGTTTTTGAGAGGTTTTGTGTGTAATTGGTATGTGTGTGAGGTGAGGTGTGTTATCTGTACGTGGTTTTGCCTTTTGTAGTGGGCGTCATTGTGTGTGTGGTGTGTACATGGTTAACTAGTTTTGAGAATTGCGTGCCGTTAAGCCTTGTGATATTCGTGGTGTGTGTTGTTTCATATGTTGTGCTTTCTGCGTGTTGACTTTGTGTGTGTTCCCCATGTCTTTGTGTTTGTGGGTGTTTATTTGTGTTCGTTGTGGTTATTCCTTGAGAGTGCGTTTTGCGTGGCTCCGTGTGTGGTATGTAGTGGTTGCGTCGGTCTGTGTGTTGTGTTGTTAATGCAGGGTGTTGTGGGAGACATGAGTTGTGATGTTTAATTTGTGCGTGATGTTTGTGTGTGTGGTGTGATGTATTCTGTGATTTGTGTATTATTTTGTACTGTGTTAATGCATCGATGTGTTTCTTTGAATGTGTGGTTTGTGTGTGCGATATTTGCGTTTGACGTCTTTTTGTGATGTGTTTCGTGTTTGCTGGCTTTTCTGTTAGGTGTGAGGTGCGTTGTTTTTTGTGTACACGGTAGGGCGCGTTTTCTGGTGTTTGCGATTGTGTGCGTGTTCTGTGTTGTGTCACATCACCCGTGCTGTGTTATTGTGTTTCTTGTGGTGATGTCTGTGACCTGTTGGTTTAATGTGCGTGGCGGTGTTTATGTGATTGTGTGTGCGTTTCCTGTGTGTTGTGTTCTTTCTGTGTTGTGACTGTTGTGTAGACTGTCGTGTATGGGAGGTGTGCAGTTTTGTTGCTTCGCAATGTAAGTTCTGTGTGAATTTCCCCGTGGAGTTCTGTGTGACTGGTGTGGTTGTGGCTGGTTGTGTGCTTGGAGTGTGTCTTTGTGTGTTGTATGTTTGGCGTCCTTTGGGTGGCATGTTGTGTTCGTGGTTGGGAATGATAGGTGGCCTGCGAATGGTTTTCTGTTTCATGTTTAGTGTGTGGCGCGATCACACGTGTGTTGCGTGTTGCATGATGTGCAAGCATTATGTTCTCAGTTGCACGTGTGTTGTGTGTATTCCTTCCTGTTTTGCGTAGTGTGCGTGTGCTGTTTCATCTGGGTGTCTTTATGGGATACGAATTGTGTACTGAGTTGTATATGCTTTGTATGTATATCCTGTGCTTTGCATCATGCGTTCTGTGAGGACCTGGGTGCTGTCTGATTCAAGTGTGCTTTGAGTGACGTGTGTAGTGCGTGAAATGTGTGTCTCACAAATTCGGTGTTCTTTTTCTTGCGGCGTGCACATTTTCTGCATGCCGTTTTGCATGTGTTGTGTGTGGTGCGTGTTATGCGTGTGCTTGTGTTTGACAGCTGGTGTGCGTGGTCGGCTGTTGGAGTGATGAGTGTAATTTGTGATGTCTGTACTGTGCGTGGTCATGCTTGGTCAGTGTGCCTCACTGTGTGTGTTGCGTTTACTCTGAGAACCATGGTTCATGTGCATTGTGTGCAGTGATGAGCTCGGTGTGGGGGGGGGGGTGGTTGTTGTTCAGTGTGATGTGCTGTTTGCGTGTTGAGGGTTTGTATGTAAACTCTGGTTTTGGGTGTTGTGGGTGATTTGCGTTTGTGCTGAATGTTTTGTGTTGGCGCCTTCTGTGTGTGTTGTTTGTGGCTGTGTGTGCTGTATTGTTTGCGTTGTACGTGGTGTGTGTTGTTCGTGCTAACTGTTGCGTTGTGTGTGCTGAGTCGTTTCGTTTCCTCGCTTTATGTCTTGCTGTGTGGGTTGTGCGTTACGTTGGTTACTGTGTATTCTGAGAGTTTGACCTATGTTGTGCTTTTAGGATTTGATTCTTGTGTAGTGTGCTCTTTGTGTTGTTGCTATAAGGTAGGGAATGATTTGTTGTGTTTGTGTTGTGAGTCTGTGTGTATTCTCTTTCGCTATGCTGTGTGTGCTGTGTGTTTTGGGTTGTGTTCTCTGTGATCTGTGAGTCTTGTTTATTCTCGGTGTGTTGCGTGTTGTCCGTGCTGTGTGTGTTGTGCATGTACTGGGTGCGGTATGGGTTCTCTACTGCTTGTTGAGTACACTGTCCTGTGTACATTTCTATGTGTGGCGTGCAACGTGTGATGTGTGTGGTTGTGAATTGTGTGTCCCGTGCTTTGAGTGGTTCTTTGTGGGCTGTATATCTCGTCATTGCTGATGAGATATCCATTGGTGTTTGTGTAGGTTCCGTGTTTGTTGTGTGCCCTCCAGTGTCCCTTTGTGTGTGCAATGTGTCTGGTCTTTCTTTTGTGTGTTGTGTTATGTACTGTGTTCTGGGTTGTTGAGTGCTGTCTATATGCTTTCTGTGTGTTACGCACAGGGTAGATGTGGGGCGGTCTGTGTATTTTGAGCATGCCGTGTGATGTAAAGCTTTGCGTTGTGTCTGAGGTGTACTGTGAGCGTGTATTTTGTGTGTTTTGTTTCGGGCTTCCCGCGTGAGGGTCTGTGTGTGCTCCATATTGCACGCTTGTGGCTGTGTGTGTGGTGTGTAGTGTGCTATAGGTGTGTTGTGTGTGTTTTGGTTGTTTGTGTGTGGGTTCGTATGTGCTCTGTCTTTTGGTGCGTGTGATTGTGATTTGTGTGCGTGTTTGTGTTAGAGAGGTTGTGTGTGTGCTTCGCAGTTTGAGTTATGCACGTGACGTGAGATGTGTTGACTGTGTGCGGTCTTGCTTGTTTAGTATGTCCCATGGTGTATGTCCCAGTAAGTAGCCTGTGCGATGTTTTTCGTGAGTGTTGTGAGCAGTCATGGGCCTTGAGGTGTGTGGTGTGTGTCTTGTGACTCTTGTTTGGCGTGTTTCTGTGTTGTGTGTGCGTTCTGCTCTGTACTCCTGTTTGAGGATGTATGCGCGGTGTGTGTGTGCATGGTTGAGTGTGTAGTGGGAAATGTGTGCTACTTGTCTCTGTTGGTTATGTGTGTGTTGCCTGTGGATCTGTGAGTGTTGTGTGTGTTTTTCATGTGTGATTGTGATCTGTGTGTGGTTGTGTTTGAGTGGTTGAGTGTATGTGGTTGTTATGTTTGTGATGTGAGCTGTGTTGTCCGCGTGTGGTTGTGCTTGTTTGGTGAGTCTCATTCTGTGTGCTGCAGGTACTCTCACAAATGTGATTTGTGTGTTAGTGAGGAATATTTGCTCTGTTGTGACGGGTGTGTGCCCTGTGACTGTTATGTCGTTCCTTTCTGAGTTTTCCGTGTGTTTGCATAGCGTAGTGGGGCCAGTGTGTGTGTGTGTGTGTCTGTGGCGTGTCCGAGTGTGTTTGTGTGTGGGGTGTGTAGCACGTGAAATGTGTCCTGTGTGCGCTAATTGTTGGTTGTGAGCTTTGCGTGTGGTTTTGTATTTGTTGTGTGTGTTACGCATGTGTGAATGTGACACGTGCTTGGCTGTTTTTGAGAGGTTTTGTGTGTAATTGGTATGTGTGTGAGGTGAGGTGTGTTATCTGTACGTGGTTTTGCCTTTTGTAGTGGGCGTCATTGTGTGTGTGGTGTGTACATGGTTAACTAGTTTTGAGAATTGCGTGCCGTTAAGCCTTGTGATATTCGTGGTGTGTGTTGTTTCATATGTTGTGCTTTCTGCGTGTTGACTTTGTGTGTGTTCCCCATGTCTTTGTGTTTGTGGGTGTTTATTTGTGTTCGTTGTGGTTATTCCTTGAGAGTGCGTTTTGCGTGGCTCCGTGTGTGGTATGTAGTGGTTGCGTCGGTCTGTGTGTTGTGTTGTTAATGCAGGGTGTTGTGGGAGACATGAGTTGTGATGTTTAATTTGTGCGTGATGTTTGTGTGTGTGGTGTGATGTATTCTGTGATTTGTGTATTATTTTGTACTGTGTTAATGCATCGATGTGTTTCTTTGAATGTGTGGTTTGTGTGTGCGATATTTGCGTTTGACGTCTTTTTGTGATGTGTTTCGTGTTTGCTGGCTTTTCTGTTAGGTGTGAGGTGCGTTGTTTTTTGTGTACACGGTAGGGCGCGTTTTCTGGTGTTTGCGATTGTGTGCGTGTTCTGTGTTGTGTCACATCACCCGTGCTGTGTTATTGTGTTTCTTGTGGTGATGTCTGTGACCTGTTGGTTTAATGTGCGTGGCGGTGTTTATGTGATTGTGTGTGCGTTTCCTGTGTGTTGTGTTCTTTCTGTGTTGTGACTGTTGTGTAGACTGTCGTGTATGGGAGGTGTGCAGTTTTGTTGCTTCGCAATGTAAGTTCTGTGTGAATTTCCCCGTGGAGTTCTGTGTGACTGGTGTGGTTGTGGCTGGTTGTGTGCTTGGAGTGTGTCTTTGTGTGTTGTATGTTTGGCGTCCTTTGGGTGGCATGTTGTGTTCGTGGTTGGGAATGATAGGTGGCCTGCGAATGGTTTTCTGTTTCATGTTTAGTGTGTGGCGCGATCACACGTGTGTTGCGTGTTGCATGATGTGCAAGCATTATGTTCTCAGTTGCACGTGTGTTGTGTGTATTCCTTCCTGTTTTGCGTAGTGTGCGTGTGCTGTTTCATCTGGGTGTCTTTATGGGATACGAATTGTGTACTGAGTTGTATATGCTTTGTATGTATATCCTGTGCTTTGCATCATGCGTTCTGTGAGGACCTGGGTGCTGTCTGATTCAAGTGTGCTTTGAGTGACGTGTGTAGTGCGTGAAATGTGTGTCTCACAAATTCGGTGTTCTTTTTCTTGCGGCGTGCACATTTTCTGCATGCCGTTTTGCATGTGTTGTGTGTGGTGCGTGTTATGCGTGTGCTTGTGTTTGACAGCTGGTGTGCGTGGTCGGCTGTTGGAGTGATGAGTGTAATTTGTGATGTCTGTACTGTGCGTGGTCATGCTTGGTCAGTGTGCCTCACTGTGTGTGTTGCGTTTACTCTGAGAACCATGGTTCATGTGCATTGTGTGCAGTGATGAGCTCGGTGTGGGGGGGGGGTGGTTGTTGTTCAGTGTGATGTGCTGTTTGCGTGTTGAGGGTTTGTATGTAAACTCTGGTTTTGGGTGTTGTGGGTGATTTGCGTTTGTGCTGAATGTTTTGTGTTGGCGCCTTCTGTGTGTGTTGTTTGTGGCTGTGTGTGCTGTATTGTTTGCGTTGTACGTGGTGTGTGTTGTTCGTGCTAACTGTTGCGTTGTGTGTGCTGAGTCGTTTCGTTTCCTCGCTTTATGTCTTGCTGTGTGGGTTGTGCGTTACGTTGGTTACTGTGTATTCTGAGAGTTTGACCTATGTTGTGCTTTTAGGATTTGATTCTTGTGTAGTGTGCTCTTTGTGTTGTTGCTATAAGGTAGGGAATGATTTGTTGTGTTTGTGTTGTGAGTCTGTGTGTATTCTCTTTCGCTATGCTGTGTGTGCTGTGTGTTTTGGGTTGTGTTCTCTGTGATCTGTGAGTCTTGTTTATTCTCGGTGTGTTGCGTGTTGTCCGTGCTGTGTGTGTTGTGCATGTACTGGGTGCGGTATGGGTTCTCTACTGCTTGTTGAGTACACTGTCCTGTGTACATTTCTATGTGTGGCGTGCAACGTGTGATGTGTGTGGTTGTGAATTGTGTGTCCCGTGCTTTGAGTGGTTCTTTGTGGGCTGTATATCTCGTCATTGCTGATGAGATATCCATTGGTGTTTGTGTAGGTTCCGTGTTTGTTGTGTGCCCTCCAGTGTCCCTTTGTGTGTGCAATGTGTCTGGTCTTTCTTTTGTGTGTTGTGTTATGTACTGTGTTCTGGGTTGTTGAGTGCTGTCTATATGCTTTCTGTGTGTTACGCACAGGGTAGATGTGGGGCGGTCTGTGTATTTTGAGCATGCCGTGTGATGTAAAGCTTTGCGTTGTGTCTGAGGTGTACTGTGAGCGTGTATTTTGTGTGTTTTGTTTCGGGCTTCCCGCGTGAGGGTCTGTGTGTGCTCCATATTGCACGCTTGTGGCTGTGTGTGTGGTGTGTAGTGTGCTATAGGTGTGTTGTGTGTGTTTTGGTTGTTTGTGTGTGGGTTCGTATGTGCTCTGTCTTTTGGTGCGTGTGATTGTGATTTGTGTGCGTGTTTGTGTTAGAGAGGTTGTGTGTGTGCTTCGCAGTTTGAGTTATGCACGTGACGTGAGATGTGTTGACTGTGTGCGGTCTTGCTTGTTTAGTATGTCCCATGGTGTATGTCCCAGTAAGTAGCCTGTGCGATGTTTTTCGTGAGTGTTGTGAGCAGTCATGGGCCTTGAGGTGTGTGGTGTGTGTCTTGTGACTCTTGTTTGGCGTGTTTCTGTGTTGTGTGTGCGTTCTGCTCTGTACTCCTGTTTGAGGATGTATGCGCGGTGTGTGTGTGCATGGTTGAGTGTGTAGTGGGAAATGTGTGCTACTTGTCTCTGTTGGTTATGTGTGTGTTGCCTGTGGATCTGTGAGTGTTGTGTGTGTTTTTCATGTGTGATTGTGATCTGTGTGTGGTTGTGTTTGAGTGGTTGAGTGTATGTGGTTGTTATGTTTGTGATGTGAGCTGTGTTGTCCGCGTGTGGTTGTGCTTGTTTGGTGAGTCTCATTCTGTGTGCTGCAGGTACTCTCACAAATGTGATTTGTGTGTTAGTGAGGAATATTTGCTCTGTTGTGACGGGTGTGTGCCCTGTGACTGTTATGTCGTTCCTTTCTGAGTTTTCCGTGTGTTTGCATAGCGTAGTGGGGCCAGTGTGTGTGTGTGTGTGTCTGTGGCGTGTCCGAGTGTGTTTGTGTGTGGGGTGTGTAGCACGTGAAATGTGTCCTGTGTGCGCTAATTGTTGGTTGTGAGCTTTGCGTGTGGTTTTGTATTTGTTGTGTGTGTTACGCATGTGTGAATGTGACACGTGCTTGGCTGTTTTTGAGAGGTTTTGTGTGTAATTGGTATGTGTGTGAGGTGAGGTGTGTTATCTGTACGTGGTTTTGCCTTTTGTAGTGGGCGTCATTGTGTGTGTGGTGTGTACATGGTTAACTAGTTTTGAGAATTGCGTGCCGTTAAGCCTTGTGATATTCGTGGTGTGTGTTGTTTCATATGTTGTGCTTTCTGCGTGTTGACTTTGTGTGTGTTCCCCATGTCTTTGTGTTTGTGGGTGTTTATTTGTGTTCGTTGTGGTTATTCCTTGAGAGTGCGTTTTGCGTGGCTCCGTGTGTGGTATGTAGTGGTTGCGTCGGTCTGTGTGTTGTGTTGTTAATGCAGGGTGTTGTGGGAGACATGAGTTGTGATGTTTAATTTGTGCGTGATGTTTGTGTGTGTGGTGTGATGTATTCTGTGATTTGTGTATTATTTTGTACTGTGTTAATGCATCGATGTGTTTCTTTGAATGTGTGGTTTGTGTGTGCGATATTTGCGTTTGACGTCTTTTTGTGATGTGTTTCGTGTTTGCTGGCTTTTCTGTTAGGTGTGAGGTGCGTTGTTTTTTGTGTACACGGTAGGGCGCGTTTTCTGGTGTTTGCGATTGTGTGCGTGTTCTGTGTTGTGTCACATCACCCGTGCTGTGTTATTGTGTTTCTTGTGGTGATGTCTGTGACCTGTTGGTTTAATGTGCG